>NC_057801.1:689148144-689275015 GCF_018294505.1 Triticum aestivum
CATGGTAAGATTGCAAGTTATAACAATACAGACTTTGCAGAAATTAACATCAGGTTACAATGTTTAGAGCTATCAAACAGCATGTTACAAGAACTTATCATGGCAAACAAAAGCATGGCATGATACTACTAAATGCATAGATCAAAAGTTCCTTACTGACCATGAGCCAAAAAGGATCAGAAAATATGATGGCACTCACGTAAACATGGCAAGTTATATTACAGATTCATACATGGCAGAAACAGAATTATGAAGGCATGTTGGTGAATCTAAGCATGGCAATAGCAAGGTCATAGGGTGCATGGAACACTAGAAAAACACATGGTAACAACTGAACTTAATGTTAACAGGCTGACAGCAACATTATGAAGCAACTTTGAAGCAAGATATGAATAATCTACAGCAGGCTATAAATGCAACCAGGGGCATGTATGGTTAGAGGAGGACATGTAGATCAAAACATGTTTATAGAACACCTCCAGATTATGCATAGAATGATTAGTGGAAGCAGGTTTACATAGCATCGCGAAATAACAGATTCAGCCTAGCAAAACAACAACATCATGTACCCTACTTAACAAGCTCGATTCACTCACCACAAGTCATTGCATGACAAGATAAGCATAGCATAATCAAGAAGACATGTTTATGTAACCAACCAAGGCAAGAACAAGTCCATAGCATGCAAGGATCAACTATAGCGACCTTGGCCAAATTGAATAACATGTAAACGATCTGCCAGGAAACATTTTGAAGCAAAAGTAGAGCACGAAAATGACATGCTAGGCTACTCCATAATTGCAACAAATGGCATGAATGGATAGACAATAACCATATGTCCAAAACATTCTTACTGAAGTATCTCAAAATATGCATGGATCTCTCTGTAGCATCAAGTTTACATGGCATCAAAATAACAGCAAAACATGGACTAAAATCAGCAACATCACGATGCCTAGTTTGCATGCTTGTGCTAGTCACCACATTGATCACAAAAATACATGGTAAGCACCTCTGTAAAGAAGACATGTCATAGTTCAAAACACATGTAGACGTCAACCTCATAGGATGCACACATCAATCACGGCAAAAATGACAAAAGAGCTCGTTCTGATAACAGACAACAGAAAATATTATGAAGCACTCTTACAACGATGTTTCAGGCATCAAGATGACCTCAAATGAATATGATGCAATGGAACGAAATGATGTACTCGTTGAGACGAACAATTTGACATATTACACGCATGAAACGGAGCTACGGATGCAGAGATACAGCATGACGAAAATGGCATGAAAATTACTGCAGAATCGGGGACTGGATTTTCACCTCCGGGAGAAGTCAACGGTGGCGCGGATTTCGAGGTTCGCCGGAGATGTCGGGGACGGGGCCAGGGTGGCTGAAACGGGACGGGGAAGGGGCAGATCCGGCCGTTCCCCGGCCGGATCTGGCCGGAGACGAAGCCAGCTCGGGGTGGCGCGGGCGGCGGCGGCCACCGGAGGCGAAGGAGGCGGCTGGAGGCCGCGGGCGCAGGGGAGGCGCGGGTCGAGGCCGCGGGACGCTGGCGGGGCAGTCCGGCGAGGGGCGGAGGCGGGCGGCCGCGGCAGAAGCGGGCGGACGCCGACGCGTAGAGGTCCGGTGGCGGCTGGCGGGCACCGACTGGCCGGCGCGGGGACGGCGCGGGCGCGGCGAGGGCACGCGGGGCGCGGGCGGCGCGCACGGGCCTGGGCGGGCCGCGGCGGCGGGGCGCAGTGGCTGGTGGCGGAGAGGCCACGTGGCGCTCCCTGATTGGGCGAGGGGGTCGGCGGCGGACGTGTCCGGCCGGACCGGACGTGTCCGGCGGCGCGGAGAGGAGCGGGCTAGGGTTAGGGGTAGAATGACCCGGAAATTTCGGGGGAGGTCTAGTTTTATAGGTAGAGGGAGCTAGGAGAGTCCAAATAAGGAGCGGTTTTCGCCCACACGATCGTGATCGAACGACCGAGAGCATGGAGGGGACTTAGATGGGTTTTAGGCCTGTTTGGAAGGGTGTTGGGCTGCAAAGAGAAGGAGGTTTTACTGTTACCCGGTTAACCATTGGAGTACCAAACGACCTCCAAATAGCACGAAACTTGACAGGCGGTCTACCGGTGCTATACCGAGGCCGCTTGGCAAACCTCGGGCCATTCCGAGAACGTTTAACACCTGCACACAACAAGAGACAAAAGGAGGACGCCGGAGGACATAGGAGCGCCGGATTGCAAAACGAACAACGGGGAAAAGGCTCGGATGCATGAGACGAACACGTATGCAATGCAATGCACATGATGACATGACAATATGCAACACGCAAGCAAATGACATGGCAACGACGACGAATAACTGACAGACACCTGGCGCATTGAATCCGGGGCGTTACAAGGAAGAAGAAGGACAAGAAGAAGAAGAAGAAGAAGACGAAGAAGAAGAAGAAGAAGAAGAAGAAGAAGAAGAAGAAGAAGAAGAAGAAGAGTAGGAGAAGAAGAAGAAGAAGAAGAAGAAGAAGAAGAAGAAGAAGAAGGAGAAGAAGAAGAAGAAGAGGAAGAAGAGGACGAAGAGGAAGAAGAAGAAGAGGAGGAAGAGGAGGAGGAAGAAGAAGAAGAAGAAGAGGAGGAAGAAGAAGAGGAGAAGGAGGAAGAAGAAGAAGAAGAAGAAGGAGAAGAAGAAGAGGAAGAAGAGGAAGAAGATGAAGAGGAAGAAGATGAAGAAGAAAAAGAAGAAGAAGAAGAGGAGGAGGAGGAGGAGGAGGAGGAAGAAGAAGAAGAAGAAACTACTTAGAAATAAATAGAAGAAAAAATAAAGCAAAAAAGAAATAACTATATAAACAAATTACTCAGAAATAAATAGAAGAAAAAAATAAAGCAGAAAAGGAATAACTATATAAAAAAATTACTGAAAAATAAATAGAAGAAAATAAATACTATTCAGAAATAAATAGAAGAAAAAATAAAGCAGAAAAGGAATAACTATATAAATAAATTACTGAAAAATAAATAGAAGAAAATAAATATTATTCAGAAATAAATAGAAGAAAAAAATAAAGCAAAAAAGGAATAACTATATAAAAAATTACTCAAAAATAAATAGAAGAAAATAAATACTATTCAGAAATAAGTAGAAGAAAAAATAAAGCAGAAAAGGAATAACTATATAAAAAAATTACTGAATAATAAATAGAAGAAAATAAATAATGCAGAAAAGAAAATAATTTATAAAAAACATGTTGGGGCGCTGCCCGATGGGCCTGCCAGACCTTGGGTGTGCAAATACATGCCCAGTAGGGCCAGCAGGCTCACAGGACAGCGCGCCCTAATTAGGCCCAGAAGCCTGCTATATAGAGGAAGGGCGCGCCTGGGTTTATAAACCAGTGCGGCTGCCGTGCCTGGGTTTATAAACCAGTGCGGCTGCCCTTCGCTCGGCGAGGTGGGACTAAATGTAGCGCACTGCAGGGTGGCAGCACACATGCATTAGTACCGGTTGGTGGCTCCAACCGGTACTAATGTGTTTCCCTTTAGTACCGGTTGGAGCCAACAACCGGTACTAAAGGCCCACGTTTTCCGCCGCTTGGGCTGGCCAAAATTGGCATTTAGTACCGGTTGGAGCCACCAACCGGTATTAACGGCCCATCCTATATATATGGCACTTACGAAAATTCAGTTATCGTCGCCAGTTCGTTCCACTTCTCGCGCGCGCGAGTCTCGATCTCGACGACGCCGACGCCGCCGTGCCGTCATGCCGTCGCCCTCGCCGCCCCCGCCGCCCGTCGTTGTCGTCGCCGCGCGCCCCCGCCGCCCGTCGTCGTCGCCGCCCCCGCCGCCCGTCGTCGTCGTCGCGCCCGTCTCGTCGCCGGCCCGTCTCGTCGTCGTCCCTGGCCGCCGCCGCCCGTCTCGTCGCCATCATCGGCCCCCGCCGCCCGTCGTCGCCGCCCGCCCGTACGCGCCCGGCCCGCTCCATACACACACACACACGCACACTACACACACACACACACTACACACATACACACAGACACACACAAACACACACACACACACTACACGTACACTACACATGTACGTACACACATACACACACACACTATACACACACATATTTTTTCACTTATTTTCTGTTTAATTTCTAATGTTTAGATGAATTAGAACTATCTAGTTTATTTTTAGAATGTTAGAAATATTATCATCGATGAATTAGAAATATGTTAATGTTTAGTTCAACTAGTTGAATTAATATAATAACTAGTTTATTTTTAGTAAATATAATGCTTAGTTGAACTAGTTGAATTAATATATAGAACTAGTTTATTTTAGTAAATGTTTAGTTGAACTAGTTGAATTAATATATAGAACTAGTTTATTTTTAGTAAATGCTTAGTTGAACTTGTTGAATTAATATATAGAACTAGTTTATTTTTAGTAAGTAAATGCTTAGTTGAACTAGTTGAATTAATATATAGAACTACTTTATTTTAGTATATGCTTAGTTTGAACTAGTTGAATTAATATAACTAGTTTATTTTTAGTAAATGTTTAGTTGAACTAGTTGAATTAATATATAGAACTACTTTATTTTAGTATATGCTTAGTTTGAACTAGTTGAATTAATATAACTAGTTTATTTTTAGTAAATGTTTAGTTGAACTAGTTGAATTAATATATATAGAGAACTAGTTTATTTTTAGTAAATGTTTAGTTGAACTAGTTGAATTAATATATAGAACTACTTTATTTTAGTATATGCTTAGTTTGAACTAGTTGAATTAATATAACTAGTTTATTTTTAGTAAATGTTTAGTTGAACTAGTTGAATTAATATATATAGAGAACTAGTTTATTTTAGTAAATGTTTAGTTGAACTAGTTGAATTAATATATAGAACTACTTTATTTTAGTATATGCTTAGTTTGAACTAGTTGAATTAATATAACTAGTTTATTTTTAGTAAATGTTTAGTTGAACTAGTTGAATTAATATATATAGAGAACTAGTTTATTTTTAGTAAATGCTTAGTTGAACTAGTTGAATTAATATATAGAACTAGTTTATTTTTAGTATATGCTTAGTTTGAACTAGTTGAATTAATATAACTAGTTTATTTTTAGTAAATGTTTAGTTGAACTAGTTGAATTAATATATATATATATAACTAGTTTATTTTAGTAAATGCTTTAAACTAATTGAATTTATATAACTAGTTAGTTTAGTAAATGCTTAGTTGAATTACTAGAAGTAGTTGAATTAATTGAATTAGTAAGTGATTAATGTTTCGCCTAATATGAACATAGGAAATGTCGTCTGACGACGGAAAAAATTTCATTATGTGCGATTACTGTGAAGACCAGCGCGGCCAGTGCGACAGAAATTTCCTTGTTGATAGTAGGCGATTCAGCGTCAAGCTGGATGAGATTTTCGAATTCGATACAGTAAGTCACAACGACAAAGTCTGTTTTCGTAATTAAGCATGACTTATATATGCTTCATTTGCCTGACTTATAATTTTTAATTTTCACTATTCTACTAGCGCATCCCGTGCCATGCAAGAATTTTTGTCTTGGATAAGATAGGTTTCAAAGATATGGAAACTATGGAGGTAAAGAGAGCTTACCTGAAAACTGAGCATGATGGTTATACTTTCAACGTCAAAGTATACAATACACACACGTACACATATTTTGAATGCAAAACTTGGCAAGCACTATGCAAGGCTTATGCATTTGAGCCTGGTATGGTTATCACCTTTGATATTCGTCCGGAAGATGATATTGAAGGTAATAGAGACATATGGGTCGATGTGCAGACGCCTCCAGTTCTACCATTATGTGAGTTCTTCTCAACTATATTTTTGTCTTTGATATTGCTTATTCAAAAATAACTGACAACTAATTTCTATTGACAGCTTATCTCCATTCAACCAAACATGTCCGGCGCTTGGTAGACAGGACCTACTACTGTCCCGGAGCTGAACTAAACTGCGAGGAGATAAGTCATTATGTTTCATGGCTTGAGGATCTTCATACTGTCAAGACAAATTTTCTTCCTGCACTTAGAAATGTTAGTACTCAAAACGTGCGACCAATAGTGATGGTATTGAACTACGGTCACATCTATTTAGGAATGATGGTAAGATATTTACTATTTGTCCTCAGTGCATATTTTGCATACATAATTTTTTTGCTA
This sequence comes from Triticum aestivum, assembly GCF_018294505.1. Lineage (NCBI taxonomy): Eukaryota > Viridiplantae > Streptophyta > Magnoliopsida > Poales > Poaceae > Triticum > Triticum aestivum. The sequence goes on from NC_057801.1 coordinate 689,154,334, forward strand.
AACTTTCATTGCTAAGTATATTAATTAAGTACTATACAATGTTCTTCAACAGGGACTCCCAATGACAGTTGTGCCTCAGGGGATCGAGACTAAAGGTCAGATGTCAATTGTTAGCTTACGGCCAAGATATCCTGCATTGCACATGAATGCATTCAGGATTTCTAGAAGCGATGAATGCTTAATAGTGAAAGATTGGAGGAAAATTGTTAATGATCGCAGAGAAGTACTAGGGGGCAGCAATGAGAAGCGCAGCCCATGATTAGGAGACAGGTTCATCGGCATGCTCCAGTATGATCAATCAGGAGAGCTATACATGTTCTATGCTATTTTACCAGAGAGAGAGTAGCTAGCAGGAGTGATTTAGCTAGTTCTTCATGCCGCTCTTAATTAGTACTTGTCCTTTCATGTCCGTGTTCTTCGTTCTGAACTTAAGTGATTTGCTTTTGTGGTGTTATATATATATGAACGCTTATAATATCATGACAATCATGTTGAACTCGATCGATAATATTTTTGCTTCTGGTACAAGTGAATGTTTCTTCTTTAAGCTAGTAGTGCTGGTGGTGATTAGATAGCTAGTTAATTATTATATCATTTAATGAAAGAAACCGCAGATTAGTTTCAGCTGGATGAATCCTACCTAGCTAAGTGATCAAGTATATGCCATATCCGTATATATTATATAGTTGATCAAGTATAATATGGATATGGCATATACTCTAGCTAGCTAGCTATATATAGAGATATCCAATAATGCATCCAGTCGAAACTAATCCGTGGTACTTTCACCTAATGATTTAACAACTCATTATAATGTAAAACAATCACTAAATTAAATTGAAAACACAAAATTAAAGAAAAAAAACACCCAAACATTTAGTACCGGTTGGTGTTACCAACCGGTACTAATGCCCTCCACGCAAACGGGCCTGGCTCGTGCCACGTGGTGGCACTTTAGCGCCGGTTCGTGACGAACCGGTACTAAAGGCCGGGGACCTTTAGTCCCCACACTTTAGTGCCGGTTGGCGAACCGGCACTAAAGCCCGTTACGAACCGGCACTAAAGGCCGGTTCTGTACTAGTGGAGCCAACATGGGTATCCAGATCCCGCTGTTGGTTATTGGTCGGAGAACGTCTCGGTCATGTCTGCATGATTCCCGAGCCCGTAGGGTCTACACACTTAAGGTTTAGTGACGCTAGAGTTATTATGGGAAATCGTATGTGGTTACCAAAGGTTGTTGAAAGTCCTAGATGAGATCCCGGACATCACGAGGAGTTCCGGAATGGTCCGGAGGTAAAGATTTATATATGGGAATTCCATTTTCAGTCGCCGGAATGGTTTCGGGGGTTATCGGTATTGTACCGGGACCACCAAAAGGTGTCCAGAGGTCCACCGGGTGGGGACACCTACCCCGGTGGACTTAATGGGCTGAATATGGGAGGGAACTAGCCCCCTAGTGGGCTGGTGCGCCTCCCAAGGGCCCAAGGCGCCTAGGGTTTGGAAACCCTAGGGGAAGGGGGCGCCTCCACCTTGCTTGGGGGGCAAGTCTCCCCCTCCTGGCCGCCGCCCCCTCTAGATGGAATCTAGAGGGGCCGGCCCCCTCTCCCCTTCACCCTATAAATAAAGGGAGGGTGGGAGGGCTGCAACACACCCTTTCCTGGCGCAGCCCCTCCCTCCTCCAACTCTTCCTCCTCCTCCATAGTGCTTGGCGAAGCCTTGCAGGAATACCACAAGCTCCACCACCACGTCGTCGTGCTGCCGGAGCTCCCCCTCAACTTCTCCTCTCCCCTTGCTAGATCCAGAAGAGGAGACGTCCCCGGGCTATACGTGTGTTGAACGCGGAGGCGCCATCCGTTCGGCGGCTAGATCGGATCTTCCGCGATTTGAATCGCCGCGGGTACGACTCCGTCAACCGCGTTCTAGTAACGCTTCCGTTTGCGCGATCTTCAAGAGGTATGAAGATGCACTCCCTCTCTCTCGTTGCTAGCATCTCCTAGATTGATCTTGGTGATACGTAGGAAAAATTTGAATTATTTCTACGTTCCCCAACATGTGCCTCCGGTCTTTCCTCTTGGCCGACTGCACGACACGCTGCTCCGGCGTCAACTGCTTCTTCTTGGGCGGCGCTGCAGTCTTGCGGGCCACGCGGGGCTTGGCTTTGGCGGAGGCGATGGAGGTGAGGCCGGCGGCGACTTCGAGGGTCGGCACGTCGTCCATGGCGAACAGCCGGGAGCGCGAGCGGGCGAGAGTTTTTTGGGAAAGTGTGGTGGAATGGTTAACTTATCTAGCAAAATGTTCAAGTAATTTTAAATAGTATTACCATATTACTTTGAAAAAATCTTATAAACTAAATTGTAATTATGATTACAAAATGTTAGTTCAATTTAAGTAATAAAAATATTTGATAAATTACAATTGACGAATATTATTGTAACTGTACATACATTTGAATTATTATATGCACAATTTTATAATTCATAAGTTTGCTGTTTAAGATTTTTTGTATAATAAAACTTTAGAATTATGAAAAATTTAAAATGTTTTAACAAATATTTACATCTGATTATATTTCAATTATATAGAAATTATGAACATGTGCCACGAGTGAAAGTTATCACAAGTGGATATTAATGAAAATGTGGATATTTTTAAGAACTACATGAAGATTTTATAAATAAATTATTTTTATGTATAATATGTATAATACACGAATATTTGGAATTTCATTTTATTACGGTGGTTATAGTTTGACAAACTTTTTACAAGATTTCTAGAAAAGCTCACTTGCGCAAAATGGGTTGCACTAGTTGCTGCAGACCATCGCCGAGGATTGCGACTAGATATGTGAAATTGATTGGCGGCCTTCGGAGTCGCCCTCGAGCCATCCTGGAGGCAGTTGGAGAACAGCGATCTGGGGATACAACAATTATGTTCCTACATTCTTCTGAATGTTGAAGATATTTATCTGTACTCAGACCATGAAACTCATTATATTTTTCTATCTCATTAATACTCCCTCCTGCTCGTTGAGGTATATTCTGCGAGCTCAGCTTACCAGGTGTTCTTTGCTGGCCTCGAGAGGTTCCCATGCGGTCGGGCCCTTTGAAAGACTTGGGCCCCGGCCAAGTGCAAGCTTCACTTCTGGCTAGCGATGAGGCGTCGGATTTGGACGGCAGACAGACGCCTTCGACACGGCCTCCAGTCCCACGTCATGTGCCCATTATGCGAGCAGGGGGCTGAGACTGCAGACCACCTGGCACTGGGCTGTGTGTTTGCCAGGGAGGTGTGGCACTCTGCCCTCGCACGGTGCGGCCTTGGCCAGTTGGTGCCCAGCATCGATGCAACTCTCATAGAGTGGTGGCCAGCCAGTCGTGCGATGATCCCGAAGGAGCGGAGGAAGGGGTTTGATTCGCTTGCCCTCCTCATCGTCTGGATGCTATGGAGGGAGTGTAATAGTCGTGTCTTCGAGCGGTCAGCGGTCGTTGCTAGAGAGCTTTATCGTCGCATCAGTGATGAGATTGAGCTATGGAAACTTTCTGGTGCGAGGGGGTTGTCGGACTTCTGGAGGTAGGACCTTCTAGCATGTAGGGCGTTGTTGGGTGCCCCATGGTGTTAATGGCTGCCCACCATATGCTACCGTGGGGATGATTGTAACCGCGGCAAGCCGCCGGACTCTCTGTACTTCTATTTCTTTTCTTCTAATACATCGACGCGCAAAGCTTTTGCGTGTTCGCAAAAAAAAAGGTGTCTTGAGCTTAATACAAATTTATACTAGAGCTAATACAAAGTTGAGACACTTATTTTAGGACGGAGGGAGTAGCATGTATCAATTACTTTTTTTATATGAAACCAAACATAGTTCAAGTTCCACCCTTTTTACATATTTTTCTCCTCATGCCACTGATCCTTTATACTTCTACCACAATAAGCACTATCGCAAACCTTAGAAACAACATTTCTAGACCCTCCCTTAAAAACCAGCATAATTCAAAGTTAAAGGGCTTTAAATATTTTGTTAATTAATTCCAAAATCTAATAATAAAAGAGCATGTTCTGAATTAATCCAGGCAGTCAATGACATACCTTTTTTTTTCAAAAAAGCTATGATCAGACCCTCTATTTTAGATATGCATTTCTTTTTATGCTACTAGAACAAAACAGACTATTAAGGTGAAGAGGCCTACGCGGTCATGGGTCAAGTTAGTTTGTAAACATATCATTTTTTTAGAATGATATCTTTTCATCTCTGTAGTGACGAAATACCTAAGTCGCTTTTCTTGAGAATGATTTGAATCTTGCCATGCATCCACATCGAGTATGACATATGGCATGTATCATACCTGAAACCTATCAGCACCTCAAGAGTTTTCCAGGACAGACATGAAAAAGAAACAAGATTAATCTCCGAAAAGCAAACTTCTTATAGATGCAAATCATAATTTACATCCAGAAACTCGAACGGGCATAGTATCCATTTCATTGCAAACAACCACAAGCCAACCAGCTAGTCCCTAGCTACATCCAGAACGCTACAGGAGAGAAATCTGTGAAATACTTCGACAATGGATAAGAGCTGGTGGTACAATCGATGGTGGTCTGCAGCTCTCCCTTATGACTGTACCTCAGGCCAAACCTGGTCATGTGGAGCATGCAATCATCACAATCCCCAAAGGCATCCTCATACTCCATGTGACGCCCCCGATTCAATCGTACACTAATCATGCACGCAAATGTGTACGATCAAGATCAGGGACTCACGTGAAGATATCACAACACAACTCTACAAATAAAAATAAGTGATACAAGCATCATAATACAAGCCAGGGGCCTCGAGGGCTCGAATACAAGTGCTCGATCATAGACGAGTCAGCGGAAGCAACAATATCTGAGTACAGACATAAGTTAAACAAGTTTGCCTTAAGAAGGCTAGCACAAACTGGGATACAGATCGAAAGAGGCGCAGGCCTCCTGCCTGGGATCCTCCTAAACTACTCCTGGTCGTCGTCAGCGGGCTGCACGTAGTAGTAGGCACCTCCGGTGTAGCAGGGGTCGTCGTCGACGGTGGCGTCTGGCTCCTGGACTCCAGCATCTGGTTGCGACAACCAGAAAGAAAGGAAAGGGGAAAAAAGTGGGGAGAAAGCAACCGTGAGTACTCATCCAAAGTACTCGCAAGCAAGGAGCTACACTACATATGCATGGATATATGTGTAAAGGGCCATATCAGTGGACTGAACTGCAGAATGCCAGAATAAGAGGGGGATAGCTAATCCTGTCGAAGACTACGCTTCTGGCAGCCTCCGCCTTGCAACATGTAGCAAAGAGTAGACTGAAGTCCTCCAAGTAGCATCGCATAGCATAATCCTACCCGGCGATCCCCTCCTCGTAACCCTGAGAGAGAGCGACCACCGGTTGTATCTGGCACTTGGAAGGGTGTGTTTTATTAAGTATCTGGTTCTAGTTGTCATAAGGTCAAGGTACAACTCCAAGTCGTCCTGTTACCGAAGATCACGGCTATTCGAATAGATTAACTTCCCTGCAGGGGTGCACCAACTTACCCAACACGCTTGATCCCATTTGGCCGGACACACTTTCCTGGGTCATGCCCGGCCGCGGAAGATCAACACGTCGCAGCCCCACCTAGGCTCAATAGAGAGGCCAGCACGCCGGTCTAAACCTAAGCGCACATGGGTCTGGGCCCATCGCCCATAGCACACCTGCACGTTGCGTACGCGGCCGAAAGCAGAACTAGCCCCCTTAATACAAGAGCAGGCTTACGTTCCAATCCGGCGTGCGCCACTCAGTCGCTGGCGTCACGAAGTGCTTCGGCTGATACCACGATGCCGGGATACCCATAACTACTCCCACGTAGATGGTTAGTGCGTATAGGCTCGTAGCCGACTCAGATCAAATACCAAGATCTCGTTAAGCGTGTTAAGTATCCGCGAACGCCGAACAGGGCCAGGCCCACCTCTCACCCAGGTAGTCTCAACCTGCCCTGTCGCTCCGCCACAAAGTAACAGTCGGGGACCGTCGGGAACCCAGGCCCACCTCTACCGGGATGGAGCCACCTGTCCTTTCAGCCCCCATCTCCGAACAGTATCACAGGTAATGTAACAGTGTAAAGTATATAGTATATGCCCGTGATCACCTCCCGAAGTGATCACAGCCCAGTAGTATAGCATGGCAGACGGACAAGAGTGTAGGGCCACTGATGGAACACTAGCATCCTATACTAAGCAGTAGGATAGCAGGTAAAGGTAACAACAGTAGTAGCAAGGACAGGCTATGCAGCAGTATAGGATTAACTGAAAGCAGTAACATGCTACACTACTCTAATGCAAGCAGTATAGAGAAGAGTAGGCAATATCTGGTGATCAAAGGGGGGGCTTGCCTGGTTGCTCCGGCAAGAGAGAGGGGTCGTCAACTCCGTAGTCGAACTGGGCAGCAGCAGCGTCGGTCTCGTAGTCTACCGGAGATAAGAGGGGGAAGAAACAATGAATACAATGCAAACATAAACACGACGATGCGTGACGTGACAATGAGCGGTGCTAGGTGTGCCCTAACGTGGTATGAGGTGGTACCGGTTAAGGGGGGAAACATCCGGGAAGTATTCCCGGTGTTTCGCGTTTTCGGGCAGAGAAGCCGGAGGGGGAAAGTTGCGAGTTTGATAGGTTAGGGGTGTGTGGCGGACGAACGAATTGCGTATCCGGAATCGTCTCGTCGTTCTGAGCAACTTTCATGTTGAAAATATTTTAATCCGAGTTACGGATTAAAAGATATGATTTTCTAAAGATTTTATTGATTTTTGGAATTTAATTAATTATTTAATTTAATCCGAAAATGAAATTATGACATCAGCATGATGTCATGTTGACATCAGCAGCCAACATGGATTGACTAAGTCAAACTTACACGTGGGTCCCATTTGTCATACTCTGTTAGCTAATTAACAGTAGTTAATTAGGTAAATTAGTCATTAGGTTAATTAACCTTATTTAGTTAATTTAATCAGAATTAATTAAGTTAATTATTTAGTTAATTAACTAATTAGTTAATTAATTTTATTAGTAATTAATTATTTATTATATTTTTTATATATTTTTTATTTTTTTAATTCTTTTTTTATAAACGTTCTGGGGCTGGGGCCGTTCGGTCAGTGGCCTAAGGCCTTATCGGGCACAGGGGGAGCGGGCGCTGGGTGCTACGGTTACGGGCGCCGGGGCGTGATGGCGCCCGAGCGGAGGCCGAGCATGGGCGGCGGCCAGCGAGGGGCCGCGGCGGAGGCCGGCGCAGGGCTCTCGGAGGGTCGCCGCAGAGGTGCGGCCGGTCGAGGGCGACAACGGCGAGCGAGAGGCGCCGGTGCACACGGGGGGCTGCGAGCACACGGGGAAGCCGGAGACGGCGCCGCGGCGGCAGTTGGCCGGAGCAAGAGGCGGGCGAGCGCGAGGCGCGTGGGTCGGCGAGGCCAGAGCAGCGCCGGTGAGGCGGGACCTCGCACGCGGGAGAGTGACGAGCGGGAACTGGAGCGGACGCGGTCAGGGTCAGGCGCGGTCGAGGCGAGGACGGCCAGTGAGCCACGGTGGTGCAGCCCGGGACAGAGGGGAAAGGAGGGGGGGTCCTCACAGCGGTGCGTAGGGCAATGGCAGCGGTTGCCGAGGAGGAGGACGGGGACGCGTGCGTTGCCGGAGATGAGGAGGCGGTCCGGCGAGGTGGCATTCCGACGAGGGAGGCTTCGGGCGGCGGCGGGCGTCGGGGTCGGGGACGAGGCAGTCCGGCGACGGCGCGGCCGCGGAGGAGGCGGCGACGACCGAGCGGCGCCATTGCGGTGGCGCCAGCGGTGGGGCGACAGCAAGTGGGGACGGGGCGCGGTTGACCGCGATCGAGCGGGGAAGGAGATAGGGATCGAGCAGAGGAGTGGGGGGGGGGGGGATCGTACCGATCCACCGATCCAGATTGGATCAAGAGGGGGAGGAGGAGTGGCGACGTGGGGGAAGTGGGGTGCCGGTGGTTTAGGGTTTCGGGTAGTGGGGGTGGATAAGGGAGCGGTGGTGGGCTGGCCGGTTGGCCCTTGCCAGGTTCGGCCGGCCTGGTGGGGTGGCCGACTGGGCCGGCTGGGTCGAGGCCCAGTGGGGGAAGCGGGGGTTCTTTCCCTCTTCTTATTTTTATTTGCTATTTTGTCTTTCTTTCAGTTTCCTTTTATTTTAGCTTTAGTAAATTACCAAAGTGGCACCTAAATAGATTTAACAAATTTATGCCACTGCCACAATAGTTTAATACTTATGACAATTTAGTTTTGAAAATGTTTATTATTTTTAAAGCATTTAATAATTGTATTTGCTACTGTTATATTCATTTTAGAGTATTTAAACATTTTATAAAAGTGTGGTTTCTCCACCATAATTACCTATGCATTATTTGGCTCACTCCGAACATTTTAGTTTTAATACTTGAAAACTTTTATTGTTTACTTGATTTTGAATTTGAATTTGAATCGGTTTTTGAACTAACGAGAGATTATCAACAGTAAACGAGGTGACGTGGCATCATTAGGAGAGGTTCACTGTCACTTAAATACCCGGGCGTCACACTCCACTTCCTCACATATAACGGACTCCACAAGGCAAAACCTGGCGTTGCCCATGTACGTGAGAGTGGCATACGGCGCAGCCTGCTTCCTCTCCGGGACGGCGGGACCTTGTGGAACATCTTCTCCTTGACGATCTTCCACTCCGGCTGCATGGCGCCGCTGCGGGGGGCGACTTGGCAGGCGCAGACGTAGCCATCCTCGCGAAGGCCGACCCACACGTCCAGCGTGCTGTCGTAGTAGCCCTGGCCTTGGAAAGGCAAGGCCCGTTCCCCATGGAACCTCCACTCGGAGTGCCCGGTGTCGAAGGAGAAGGTACGGCGTTTCATATTGTGATTGTTGAGCACAGACATGAAGATGGTGTGTCCATCCGGGTGCACGGCGTAGGAGGTGATCCATTCAGCCTCCTCAGACGGCGGCGGCGAGGGCACGCACGCTTCTCCATGACCAGCCCATGGTACGAGGACTTGGAGGTGCGCGAGACATCACCTGAAAGGAGTGCTGCTGACCCCACTTGCGAAAACTCAGCGCATACAGCATCTCCGCAGTGGCCATGGAGGCGTGGAAATCACCTACCAGTGGACCGGGGAGTGGAGGGCCGACGGCGAGTCCTGTTCTTTTCGTGTCATAGACAAGTGTGGGAGCCTCACCGCAATATGGGTCGGTGACGATGACGATGTTGCTGCCCAGGACCGCAAAGCGCATTGGATAAGCAGGTGCCGGCGACACCAACCGGAGAACGGGTGGCTGGCCAAGGTCCGCGTCGCCATCGGCGGCGTCAATCTTGTGGATGCTGAACCCGTCTTCCCAGTCATCGAGTACCAGATAGAGGTGCTTCCGATCGGGTTCAGGCCGTGACCTTTTGCAGGCGCAGTTCGCCTGCTTCTCCTGTCCCTGATTGGCTTCTCTGATCTGCTCCTCCCTCCGAGTAAGTTCTTGACTGTCTGCAAGAAGTAGAGGCCTAAGACTCGATTTTTATTGTGCCCGGGGCTTGAGCCAGTTGGAATCGAATTCGGAGGCAAGATTGCGCACCTGAACTTGAATAGAAGCCGGAGCCGGCCCTGAGAGCGGTGAACGGGGCGGCCGTGCCGGGCCCCCAAAAGTCAGGGGCCCCTCCCAGGTATTACTTCGACCGAAAAAAATTGAAGCCAAACTCAGCTACACCTCAGCCTCTCGTGACTCGCGTGCTGGCCTAGGAAACAACCTAAACGCTGAACGACGTGCGCGCATGATTCAGCTAGCGCGAGCGGCCGCACGCGGACCGTTCATCTCCACGCGAGATCATGCCACATGGTCGACGGTGCTGACCACCCGAAAACAGAGCGGTGGGGTTTGCCGTTCCCAAATTTTGGGGAAACTCGCCCACTCAGCCTGGCCTGGCCTCTGCATTCCCCTCTCCCCTCCTCACATAGGGATGAAAACGGCGTGGAAACGGACGGAACTGGGTGCTATTATATTTGTTTTCATATTTTTTTGCAGAAGCAGAAACGAATACAGAAACCCCGGAAACGAATACGGAAACAGGTACTACTGGAAACAAACACAGAGCGAATACAGAGCAGACACAGAAACAAAACTGTGTGTTGACTGGAACTTAAAGCCCCCTTGAATCATGAAGAAATACAGACAAAAAACAAACAAATTGGTGGAATTGTTAACATGGCTACAAAATAATATGGTCGTGTTGATAACATAGGGTAGTATTGTAGTAGTACATAACAATTTTATATAGGGTCTAGCTGAGTATGTGTGTGGTAATAAAAGTTGGAACTCAAATGATACATTTTGTTCATTCTACTCATTGTGTCATTGCATGTTTTTTGGTAGTTGGGCTACAAAGCAACCATGGGCCTATAGTAGGAATGGAAATTCCATATTAACGGAAACGAAAAGTTCCGTTTCCACGTGTGTTCCACCGAAAAACACCATTCCGTTTTTGTGTCCATTTCCGCATAAAAAGTTCCATTTCCATTTCCGTTTTTGTAAATTTCCATTTCCATTTTCATATTTCCTATCCGTTTTCATTTATCCTTTGGAAAAGAGGAAACTTTCCGCACCATTTTCATCCCTATCCTCACCTTCCCACGCGAGCAGAGGGAGAGAAATCCGTAGGTCGTTGGCGACTGCGGCCAGCGAGAATCGACGAGCGCGACGAAATCAGGGCGACGGGAGCGTGTACAGGTGATGAGATCAATGACACCGACCTGCCCCCACCCACCACGGAGGCGAGCACCACCAGATTGAGGGTCGAGGCACTCGTGCGGCTGAAGAAGGTGAGGCGGCGGGGCAGGGTGGTTTCGCTGACGCGGCGGCGTCATCTACGTCGGCGAGCGGGTTAGGAAAGGGTAGATGGCGGGGGTGGTCCTTGTAGGGAGAGAGATTCATGCGAGAGTTTTTCGTGAGCCATTGTACCCCGCGCGCCCCAATTTGTTCTCCCGATTTCTGAACAACGCAGCAGGAAACAGAGAGCAGAGAGATTCCTCCAGTGGAAATGCAGGTTTCATTTGCACATGAGAGATAACATATTCGTGTCCTTGCTTAAGTTGGGGGCCAATTTCATTTTTCTGTCAGTTATATATATATCAATGATTACTCAATTTGTCAACCAGGAGTAGGCAAGTTTAGCTACATTTTTTGCCCAGAGAGGCAAGGTCACAGTACTGGGGGTACATTTTTGGTTGTATAGGCAACTAAATCAGACAACCAACACATATGTAGGCAAAATTTCACATGGGATAGTTATTTCAAAGGATTTTTTTGTAGGCAATCCTCTCTACGCGTCTCTTTTCTTTGTGTGCTTATGTAGGCAAAACAATTGTCGTGGATTTTGATTTTGTAGGCATTTTATCAGGACCCCGACTCAATGCCACACCGATCTAGCATGTAACACCTCATATCACCTTGCGGCCTCACGCACGGTATTTCCACGGGTGTCGCCTTACCAGGCCCGGGTCCGTTTGCGCCTTTTGGCTCACGTATATGATAGTGTCGCTAGCATCCATATGACAAAGAACCCAGGCTGACATGGCCAGTCGTGAACTCAAAGTGGCAATAACTTACAGGGACATGCATACATGACCCAGCAACGAACGTGTCGGTCATCAGCGAGTGAATCCGGGCTGTAGCAACTGGGCTAGCAGGACTCCGATAGACCGGGCTGTAGCAGGCTAACAGGACTCCGATAGATACCGCGCGACATTTCCCCGAAGGGACAGACACAGGAAGGAAGAAGGACACATGCCGGCCAGCCTAAGTGTTCCAGAGCAGTAGCAAGCTACCAGGGCTCAGTGGAAACACTAGGAGACATTTCCCGGTAAGAGAGGCTACCAAGGATAAACAACTAGATAGTCAGATCCCACACATACCAAGCATTTCAAAAACATGCAAACAATATGCTTGATATGTGCAAATACAACATGGCATCACAACATGACTCTACAACTCAAGTATTTATTCAATAGGCCCCGAGGAGCGAGATATTACAAACATGGGTCTCATGACCCAATATTCGGAGCACACAAGTCAAAGCACAAGCGGAAGCCTAACATGTCTGAGTACAGACATCTAGAAATGAAAAAGGCTAAGAAGCCTGACAATCTACCAGATCCTGTCGAGGGCACAAGATCGTAGCTGAGGTAACAAGCTAAATGTCGAAGTCCACGCGGAACTACTAGTGAGACTGAAGACTCTCTGCAAAAACATAAATTAAGCAAACATGAGTACAAATATACCCAGCAAGACTTACATCAGAACTAACTACATATGCATCAGTATCAACAAAGGGATGGTGGGGTTTAACTGCAGCAAGCCAACTTTGACTTGCTGGCTATCCTGAACTACAACTGCAAGTAACTCTTTTGAGGTGGCGCACACGAGTCCACATATCACCATTTCAATACACCACTATGGATCCGCTCCCGTCTCACTACGAGAACGCCATCCATAGCACTCACACTTATCTTGCGTATTTTAGAGTATCCACTTTCACTTGTCTATGAACTGTACATGCAACCCAGAAGTCCTTTACCGTGGATACGACTATTCGAATAGATGATGTTAACCCTGCAGGGGTGTACTTCTTCACACACGCTCTCACCATTTATCATCGTTTACACGACATGTACTCGGCAACCTTCAAGCGGAACCCCAGCAAGGGTGTCGGCCACGACCTGACTAACCACACAAGTCTCTCGTCCTGGTTTATCGCCTATTCGGGTTCCATCCGCAAGGAGATCCGGCCGGGGTGTCGCTCACGGCCCCAAACGATGTGTGCAAGCTTCCCAAGCCCACCTCGACGGGTGGATCTACGCTTGGTACACCGTGCCACAGTGCCTAGTCTGTCCCAAGCCCACTTGTACCGGGTGCCACTTGGTAGACTACTAACACTACCTACAAACACCAGAAACTAGTTGCAACTACTGGACAAAGATCAAGTTGATTAATAAGTTGAGAGGGGCACTTAAGCATTGAATGCGTGGTAGTAGCTGTTCATGGATCACAAACACAAAACTCAATTCCTGAGGACGGCTTCAATGAGACAACCCACCATGTACTCCTACATAGCCTCTCATCGCTACCTTTCCCAAATCGTGTTCACACACTTAGCTCACACACAGTAGGACATGTTCACACACCTCCAATTCATCCCCGATGAACCAGACCTGACTCAAATCTAAGAGTAACAGGCATGACAAACAAGCATGAATGAGTAGGCACATCAGGGCTCAAACAACTCCTATTCATGCTAGTGGGTTTCATCTATTTACTGTGGCTATGACAGGTCATGCAGAGGAAAGGGGTTCAACTACCGCAGCATGTAACAGTTGAATCATTGTTGTCCTAATGCAATAAAAGGGAGCAGATGTGAGGGAGTGGGATTGTATCGGAATGAAAAAGGGGGTTTTGCTTGCCCGTCACTTCTAAAGATAGTATAATTCTTCATCGGTGTCATCGATCTCATTGTCGAAACCACGTCTATCGAGAGGGAACAAATACCGCAACACAGAAGGAAACACAATCAATGCAATGAAACAATTATGATGCATGAACATGACATGGCAATATGCTGTGGTTTGAGCTAATGCAACTAGCAGCAGGTTAAATGAAGTTGGTTTGAATCTAAGATTCAAATTCAAACTCCATATATGACCTTTCAAATGCCATTAATTCGAATTGTTTTATACAGCAGCTTTAAGTTGTTCAAACATGCATAATAATTCCATAAACAAATTCTTTGGATTTTTCTGATCATTTTTCATATATAATTTATTTCATTCTGAGTTATGGTTGATTTTATATGATTTTCAGAAGTTTATAACATTTTATGAAATAAATAAATCATTTAAGATTTATTTAAATTCCAGAAGAATTTTTGCATCAGCATGACGTCACTGTGATGTCAGCGGTCAACAGGGCCGGCCAGGTCAAACCTGACCAGTGGGTCCCGCGTGTCAGTGTCATTAGTCTAACTAATTTTTAGTTAGTCCTACTCCTAAGTTAATTAGCAGGCGGGTCCCACTTGTCATAGACCCAGGGGGTCAAACTGGGTCCACCCGGGGTTAAACTCGGTCAGAGGGGTTAAACTCGCCGGTGTTTATCCGCCGGCGAGGGGGCGGTGCGGGATTCATGCTCCGGCGACCAAAACGACGGCGGAGCACATCTACGTGATGCGGGGAGTGAGCCGCATCGAGTGGTGGCAGTGGGTAGAGCTGGGGTGGCCAGAAACGTCGCCGACGACGACCTTGGCATTCACCGGAGTTCGGGTGAGGTCGAAGTCGTCGCTATGAGGCACGACGAGGCGCGTGAGGAGGTGCTATGGGCTTCTGAGAGTGCAGTGAAGATCATGGTGTGCTCGGAATCAATCCAACGTGGCTGTGGCCACGAAGGCAACGTGCGGAGGCGGCGGTGCGTGTGAGCGAGCTCGGTGCGGTCGCTACGAGGCACGAGATCAAGAACGGAGAGGATGGGGAGGTAGCTGAGCTCACGGCCGATCACAACGGAGCAGACGACGAGGTCGGGGAGGGGCTGGAGCGAGCGAGGCGGCGAGGGGGATCTCCGGTGACCGACAATGAAGAAGAAGATGATGGCGTCGCTTCGGGTGTCCCACGGGCGTGTGCTTCATCTTGGAGCTCTGTGGCGTCGAGGCAGAGCCTTTGGGCATGGCGGAAGGGTGAGGGGGTGGCTCTGGGCACGGTGGCAGCGAAAGGCGGCGACGGTCGCTCTCGGGTGCGTGCGAGAGAGAGAACAGTGGCGGGGGATGAGCTCGAGGGAGTGAGCGAGAGGGACCAGGGGCGCTGCGTGGCGTCTCCAAACGCTTGGTCGAGGGCGGGGGGAGGAAGCAGGAGGTGGCGTCCGGTGCGCGTGCGGGCGACACGCCTCTGCCTTCTGGCAGAGGTGGGAGACGACTGGCAGTTGCCAGTGGGCTGGGCCAGGTAAGTCAGGTGGGTCTCTCTCTCTCTCTCTATTTGTTTTTTATTATTATTATATAACTTTAGGGCTTTTCTAAAAAACCAAAACAATCTCAAAATTCATGAAACTTCTCAAGGCTATTGTTTGGAATAATTCCAACAGTAAACATTTCAGTTCATGAATATTTGGACATTTAAAATATTATATAGCATTTAAATGCCCAAATGCAAATAGCATATGATTTAGTTTAGTGACCTTAAGATGACCTAGAAAATTGTGAACCAATTTTGTCAGAGGTTCTAACCCAAGACAAAAATGATGGACATTTTAGAAGGGCATTTCAGGTTCATTGAAAAGTATTTTAGTAAACCCTAGTTGGTTTAAGGGGGGGTGTTGGGGGTTCTGTCATCCCCACTTCAAGTTTATGAGAATTTAAAACATGATGCACACACGAAGGGCTAGCCTAGGCAAACCAGAACTAGGGATGTGACAGCTCACCCCCACTAAACAAGAATCTCGTCCCGAGATTCAAGACGTGAGGTAAGAAGACAGAAGGGACACAAAGCTAGCACAAACTTCATGATTCAGGTTGCACTTCATAAGAATGTTGATTTGATCCTCACCTTTGTCTCGACGTCTTGCTCTGAGAACTCCATCCAACATGACAACGAGAAGAAAGGAAAAACTCTAGAAGAATCAATCTTCTCAAAGATCGAACAACTCAGGATCAAGTCATAGAGTGAGACATAGAACCATCTCTGGAGCTAAGAGACAAAACATGCATCAGGAGGGACGGAAGAAACAATTTGACGAGGGTTTCAAAGTAGCGAGGAAACAATTACCATGATTCCATAACGGGGCACCTTAGGGAAGGTGACTCGTAGAATTATTCCCTCAAGTGGTAAAAGAATTACTTTTGATACAAAGATCATTGTAACTCTCTATACCAGCCTAAGGAAATTCACAAACGATCGTTTGAAGGAGTTCAAAGGAATGACATACTCGGACTAGAATGGATGATGTGGACTACCTTGTTGAAGACAATGCAATGGATGATTTTGCTTATCACCGGAAATGGATGGGACCCATGGCAAGTCCACTTTCGAAGATGATATTGGACATCAACTGCTGAGAAGGGCAGCCTATGGGAAATTGGCACAATGGCGGTGCAAGCTGGGAACAAGATGCAACTGTTGGGAATGTTCCAACCATCATATCTGCCTGAGGTTCAGATCCGATTGGTGATAGGATACTTCAGACTCAGCATGTCTGAAAAGAAAGTTTGCAACACAAATCGACGAGATGGCGTTGCGAGATTCTTGGGAAATGAACTACGATAGCAAGCTCCAAAACATGAGTTGGTTCTGCTACACACATGTGAGCATGTTGTCCCAAACAGACATGGCCACATAGTAGTCTTATAATAAAATACTGCCGAGTTCAGGTGGGGAACCATCAACGAGGATGTCGAAGTCCTTGCATAAGGCATGCTATTAAGAAGGAACTTCTTCTCCCTGAACAAGTCATTCAGTGGCTTGGTGTACTAGGAGATACATATGGAATGGAGGTAGCAAGCCTATCAAACCATAGCATACTTCATACATGCATGACTAACTTGGGATGATTTCAAAGGAAACAAAAACAATCTTTCTCGAACTCATGGCGGCAACTTGCACCAGATGCACATGAATTCGAGGAAGTCACTTCTTCCATCCAAGAATAAGCTTCATGAACGGAACACAAAGGCATTTCTTATAAAGTTTCCAACACTAGCTTAATTTTCAACAAAATCATGGAGGAGATAAGGATGTTGTCTATGGGCTCAACAACAATTCATCCAGGTTTCCATATAGACGGAATTCCACAATTAGGTGGACACGGTGATAGCATCGGTCAGACCGAAGGATGTAATGGTGTATGCCCGAGGGATCAACCACGAGTAAGACAACATTATGAACATCATTGGCTCTGATTTGATTTGATAATAGCCCACACTCAAATCAAAGTTTTGATAAGATAATAGGTCCAACAACTGATCACAGGGTCCAATCGATGAGGATATCATCTTTCTTCAACACACACAACTCATGGATATCCCTTTGAAAATGAACTAAGTCAGGCAACTTTTATCTTCCAACTCTCCAAGTTATTGTTTAGCTTAACCAACTAGCTCAAGGGTATCCAGCACAGATTCTTGGAGAATGGCTGGTTTACGAGAAACCGACTTGATCACAAACTCAACATAGCAGTCAAGTGACAACATGGTAACACTTCTGAGAAGATACTCGAAAGATCACGAACCACCGATATGTTATTAAGCTCGGGAACAATCTTGCTTTCGAAGCAAGACGATATGATCAAAGGAGCGAGGGATTAGCATAATCCTAACTCATTGATCGAAGAGTGCATCAGAAATAAGGACAAGGTAGCACGATCAACCTTAGGGTGACGATTCAAAAACCAACACGCTAAGAATGAAATTATTGTCCTTTAACTACCAAGTACCAAGGTTGCTAGGAGTATTGATTTCACGCATCATCACCTGTCGGCATTCCGGTTGCAACAACACGGGGACCGGGAAATGGATAATGACAGTGAGAAGTATCACTGTATCAAGAGTTCATAGGACGATGGGCAATTCCCATGTTATTCTTAATATAAAGATGGTAATACTCCAAGATAGAACAGAACAAAAGCTAGATTGCATTTGATCTGCGAGATACAACTACTTTGACCAGTCCAAGAAATGGAGGAGGCGCTGGAGTTTGTTTCTCCTAGTCAATCCAGAATAGAATGGCTTGACGGACCACAAGAGTAATAGGCATCAATGAACGAATGCACGCATACTCTTGACTATCAATTGATAGACGAAGGTCAGAAACAACTAAAAGGGAACAACTCAAAGGAACATATGGTTTTCTAAGTTGTGGATGCATAGATCAGTATATCGAACCAAGTTCAACAGGTTTCTTCCTGATAACCCATGCAGAGAAGGTAGAACTGGCAGAGTTATAGCATAGAATCGTGAACTCATCGAGAGCACTCTGGTTGTGATCTTTCGGTTCAGCAAGGAACTTCTGCCATAAGCAGTTCATGGTATTTGGAAGAAGGATATACCACAAACCTCGAGGACTATTGCAAAGGTTGCTAATAACCTAAAGGAACTAGCAAACACTAACAACATGAAGTAGGTAGAGTGAATCTCGGGTTCAAGAGCCCAGGAATAGAATACCTACCAACTAAATGGCATCACGGGATGCTTTCGAGAATGATGGCCAGGATCATCACACTGGGACACAGAACATGGCTAGATTACTAGGTGATACTCTAGACATCTAGGGTCATAACAATAGCTCCAACATATACGTCGAGGAAATAGAGTACCTCAACTCACCGTTTAGTGTGGTTAACCAGGCCAGAGAGGACATCGGGAATGGGAAGAAGGGATTTGCAAATGCATCGGACTGTTTAGAGACATGCGATGACTCGGACAGCATAACGGTTGTAAATGCTCGAAAAGATTTGAGACATGCTACAAAAATGGTGGCATAACCACTCAATCATCAAAATATCAAGGTTCTGAGATCAACTATGAACATACAGAAGATAGTAGGAACTGAACTCAAGCTTGGAACCATCAATCCTATAGGTCTACGGATTAGTAACATGTGATCCTTATAAAGAAGAGAAAGCCTAGTTCCTTAACCCCGTAGGAAAGATAGGATGACTCAGATTAGAAGGGCATAAGGTAAAGGAGTAAAAAGAGCCTTACGTTCCATCCCACAATCAATTTCCTTATATAACTAAATAATTTCTAGACTCAACTTCGACCAGTTTGGCTTGGTAATCCTACATGCAGTCAGGCTCTGATACCAAAGCTGTCAGGACCCCGACTCAATGCCATACCGATCTAGCATGTAACACATCATATCACCTTGCGGCCTCACGCACGGTATTCCTATGGGTGTCGCCTTACCAGGCCCAGGACTGTTTGCGCCTTTTGGCTCACGTATATGACAGTGTCGCTAGCATTGATATGACAAAGAACCCGGGCTGACATGGCCAGTCGTGAACACAAAGTGGCACTAACTTACAGGGACAGGCATACATGACCCAACAACGAACGTGTCGGTCATCAGCAAGTGAATCTGGGCTGTAGCAACTTGGCTAGCAGGACTCCGGTAGACCGGGCTGTAGTAGGCTAACAGGACTCCGGTAGACACCGCGTAACATTTCCCCGAAGGGACAGACACAGGAACGAAGAAGGATACATGTCGGCCAGCCTAAGTGTTCCGGAGCAGTAGCAAGCTACCAAGGCTCAGCGGAAGCACTAGGAGACATTTCCCGGTAAGAGAGGCTACCAAGGATAAACAACTAGATAGTCAGATCCCACACATACCAAGCATTTCAAAAACATACACACAATATGCTCGATATGTGCAAATACAACATGGCATCACAACATGACTCTACAACTTAAGTATTTATTTAATAGGCTCCAAGGAGCGAGATATTACAAACATGGGTCTCATGACCCAACATTCAGAGCACACAAGTCAAAGCACAAGCGGAAGCCTAACATGTCTGAGTACAGACGTCTAGAAATGAAAAAGGCTGAGAAGCCTGACTATCTACCAAATCCTGCCGAGGGCACAAGATCGTAGCTGAGGTAACAAGCTAAACATCGAAGTCCACGCGGAACTACTAGTGAGACTGAAGTCTCTCTGCAAAAACATAAATTAAGCAAACGTGAGTATAAATGTACCGAGCAAGACTTACATCAGAACTAACTACATATGCATCAGTATCAACAAAGGGATGGTGGGGTTTAACTGCAGCAAGCCAGTTTTGACTCGGTGGCTATCCCTACCTACGACTGCAAGTAACTCTTTTGAGGTGGCGCACACGAGTCCGCATATTCACCATTTCAATACACCACTATGGATCCGCTCCCGTTTCCCTACGAGAACGCCATCCATAGCACTCATGCTTATCTTGCGTATTTTAGAGTATCCACTTTCACTTGTCTATGAACTGTACAGGCAACCCAGAAGTCCTTTGCCGCGGACACAGCTATTCGAGTAGATGATGTTAACCCTATAGAGGTGTACTTCTTCACACACGCTCTCACCACTTATCGCCATTTACACGACATGTACTCGACAACCTTCAAGCGGAAGCCTAGCGAGGGTGTCGGCCACGACCTGACTAACCACACAAGTCTCTCGTCCTGGTTTATTGCCTATTCGGGTTCCATCCGCAAGGAGATCCGGCCGGGGTGTCGCTCACGGCCCCAAACAATGTGTGCAGGGTTCCCAAGCCCACCTCGACGGGTGGATCTATGCTTGGTACACCGTGCCACGGTGCCTAGTCTGTCCCAAGCCCATTTGTACCGAGTGCCACTTGGTAGACTACTAACACTACCTACAAACACCAGAAACTAGTTGCAACTCCTGTACAGAGATCGAGTTGATTAATAAGTCGAGAGGGGCACTTAAGCATTCCAATGCGTGGTAGTAGCTGTTCATGGATCACAAACAAAGAACTCAGTTTCTGAGGACGGCTTCAATGAGACAACCCACCATGTACTCCTACATAGCCTCTCATCGCTACCTTTACCAAATCGTGTTCACACACTTAGCTCACACACAGTAGGACATGTTCACACACCTCCAATTCATCCCCGATGAATCAGACCTGACTCAACTCTAAGCAGTAGCAGGCATGACAAACAAGCATGAATGAGTAGGCACATCAGGGCTCAAACAACTCCTACTCATGCTAATGCGTTTCATCTATTTACTGTGGCAATGACAGGTCATGGAGAGGAAAGGGGTTCAACTACCGCAGCATGTAACAGTTGAATCATTGTTGTCCTAATGCAATAAAAGGGAGCAGATGCGAGGGAGTCGGATTGTATCAGAATGAACAAGGGGTTTTTGCTTGCCTGGCACTTCTGAAGATAGTATAGTTCTTCATCGGTGTTATCGATATCATCGTCGAAACCACGTCTATCGAGAGGGAACAAATACCGGCAACACAGAAGAAAACACAATCAATGCAATGAAACAATTATGATGCATGAACATGACATGTCAATATGCTGTGGTTTGAGCTAATGCAACTAGCAGCAGGTTAAATGAAGTTGGTTTGAATCTAAGATTCAAATTCAAACTCCATATATGACATTTCAAATGCCATTAATTCAAATTGTTGTATACAGCAGCTTTAAGTTGTTCAAACATGCATAATAATGCCATAAACAGATTCTTTGGATTTTTCTGATCATTTTTCATATATAATTTATTTCATTCTGAGTTACGGTTGATTTTATATGATTTTCAGAAGTTTATAACATTTTCCAAAATAAATAAACCATTTAAGATTTATTTAAATTCCAGAAGAATTACTTCATCAGCATGACGTCACTGTGATGTCAGGGTCAACATGTCCGGCCAGGTCAAACCTGAGTAGTGGGTCCCGCGTGTCAGTGTCATTAGTCTAACTAATTTTTAGTTAGTCCTAATCCTAAGTTAATTAGCAGGCGGGTCCCACTTGTCATAGACCCAGGGGGTCAAACTGGGTCCACCCGGGGTCAAACTCGGACAGTGGGGTCAAACTCGCCGGCGTTTTGCCGCCGGCGAGGCCAAACGCGGCGGGGCTGTGCGGGATTCGTGCTCCGGCGACCAAAACGAGGGCGGAGCACATCTACATGATGCGGGGAGTGAGCCGCGTTGAGTGGTTGCAGTGGGTGGACTGGGGTGGCCGGAAACGTCGCCGGCGACAGCCTTGGCGGTCGCCGGAGTTCGGGCAAGGTCAAAGCCGTCGCTATGAGGCATGGCGATGCGCGTGAGGAGGTGTTATGGGCTTCTTCGAGTGCAGTGAAGACGATGGTGTGCTCGGAATCAAGCCAACGTGGCTGTGGCCACGACGACGACGTGCGGAGGCGGCAGTGCGTGCGGGCAAGCTCGGTGTGGTCGCTACGAGGCACGAGAGCGAGAACGGAGAGGATGGCGAGGTAGCTGAGCTCACGGCGATCACGGCGGAGCAGACGGCGAGGTCGGGGAGGGGCTGGAGCGAGCGGGGCGGCGAGGGGGATCTCCGGCGGCCGACGGCAAAGAAGAAGATGATGGCGTCGCTTCGGGTGTCCCGCGGGCGTGTGCTTCGTCTTGGAGCTCCGTGGTGTCGAGGCGGAGCCTTTGAGCATGGCGGAAGGGTGAGGGGGTGGCTCTGGGCACAGTGGCAGCGAACGGCGGCGACGGTCGCTCTCGGGTGCATGCGAGAGAGAAAACAGAGGCGGGGGATGAGCTCGAGGGAGTGAGCGAGAGGGACCAGGGGGGCTGCATGGCGTCTCTAGATGCTTGGTCGAGGGCGGGGGGAGGAAGCAGGAGGTGGAAGCAGGAGGTGGCGTCTGGTGCGCGTGCGGGCGACACGCCTCTGCCTTCTGGCAGAGGTGGGAGACGACTGGCAGTTGCCAGTGGGCTGGGCCAGGTAAGTCAGGTGGGTCTCTCTCCCTCTTTTTTTATTTGTTTCTGTTTTCCATTATTCTATAACTTTAGGGCTTTTCTAAAAATACCAAAACAATCTCAAAATTCATGAAACTTCTCAAGGCTATTGTTTGGAATAATTCCAATAGTAAACATTTTAGTTCATGAATATTTGGACATTTAAAATATTATATAGCATTTAAATGCCCAAATGCAAATAGCATATGATTTAATTCAATGACCTTAACATGACCTAGAAAATTGTGAACCAATTTTGTCAGAGGTTCTAACCCAAGACAAAAATGATGGACATTTTAGAAGGGCATTTTAGGTTCATTGAAAAAGTATTTTAGTAAACCCTAGTTGGTTTAAGGGGGGTGCTGGGGGTTCTGTCATCCCCACTTCAAGTTTCTAAGAATTTTAAACATGATGCACACACGGAGGGCTAGCCTAGGTAAACCAGAACTAGGGATGTGACACATTTGAATTAAAATTATAAGCAATACTGCATGTATTTCCATTTTTAAAATTCTGTAGACAATTTATATCTTCACAGGCAATGTATATCTACCTATTTATTATGATTTCTTCATAGAGGTGGCTATATAGAACATTTTCTTCAACATTCGGGTAATGTTCGTGTAAAATAGAACAGACAAATCCACATCTGAAATGTTTTTGCTTAGCAACACCGTGCAAATACCTAATATATGTTACTCCTGTAATTCATGCGTTCATATAAGCTTATATTCTCAGTTGGGCAACATAATATGGGGGGTTGTGGCAGCCATTATATATGTTAAGCAGTCAAATACTGTAACATACGTGCTCAACATCGCCTTTTTGTGTTTTCAGCATTTTGTGTTGGCTTTTTTAACCCAGCATGTATTTTACATGCCTATATAATGTTTTTTATGGCATAGCAGGCAAAAATACAGTAAACTCTTTACATACTGTTCAGCATTTTTAGGAGCCAGCATCTGCCCAACCAGCTGTACCCATAATAGGCTATTTTTCAAGGGAGGAGGGGGGCAGATCAAACTGATTTTAGGCTGATTTTTTCTCTGATCATCTGCTACTTTTTCTGACTTTAGCAAGCTCTTTACATCCTTTTGTAGCAGTAGTTTCTCCAGCAGTATTTGAGGAGCAAGCTTTTTATTTATTTTTCATTTTTTACAACTTTATCAGTGACCTTTTCCTCTTTTCTTTTTGCAGGCAAGTTTTATAGTGGTTTAAGATGGAGGACTTTCCAGATCAATACGGCGAGGTACAGACCACATTATCCTTTTGGTCTATTTGTTTTTCCGCAACATTTTTACATGTCTTAGGCATAGAATCAGTCAATACCACCCACATGTAGGTAATTATTTCAGATTTTTTTTCAGAATCAGGCAACCTCACACATTTCTCTCTCTTCCCTGCCTAAAAACCCCACCTCCCTCTCTTTTTTGTGCTTCTCACGTGTGGTTTTATGTCTTTTTTTTTCTCATCAGGGAGCAGTAAGAACATGCATCACGGTTGGGAACAATACTGGGATTTTATAAGGTCGTAGGCGCCCTTGGAGGAAGCAGATTCAAGAAGGAATAGAGCATCGCCCGCAAGGCTGGTTAAGCCTAACAATAGCCTGGAGCAGGAACGGAAGGATCTAATCAAAACGTACTCACTGGGAGGAATACTGAAGATTGAGGCTTCAACAATGCCTGTAGATCTAAGCAGATGGGTGCTATAGAGAAATTAAATGCCCAAAGTAGGACAACAGGCAAGTCTCCCCCACCCCCTATGTTTTATTTTTCTCTATCAGTAAGGGATTATGATCAATTTTTTGTCTCATATTCTTTAGGCACATACACGCACAACCAGTAGTACCAACAGCAACAAAAGTCAGTCTTATCACCCACCGAATCGCCTAACCATGGCACACTTAGTTGCCTTTGTACATCCAGAAAAAAGTCGGCATCCATATGTACTAGGTCACCTCACCCGTCTATCAAGTCGCCTAAAAACACATCAAGCACCCAAAAATCAAGCAAGTCGCCTAAAAACACAACAAGCACCCAAATATCACCGGTTTAACCGCCCGCAAACCATAATCTCCAATCCCGGTGTGTTAGCTCGCCTAACCCGTCTAAGAACACTACACGCCCCCAAAATCACCGATTTCGGGGCGACCAGCTTGCCCATCACGGCGTGCTAGGTCGGCCCACCTGGCATTCAAGTCGCCTAAGAAACCTACACACACCCAAAATCGTCGGTTCCGGGGGCGACCAACTAGCCCATCGTGGTGTGCTAGGTCGCCTCACCCGACGTTCAAGTAGCCTAAGAAACACTACACACACCAACATCGCCGGTTCTGGGGGCGACCAACTCTCCCATCGTGGCGTGCTAGGTCGCCTTCCCATGCGTTCAAGTCGCCTAAGAAACACTACACGCCCCAAATCGCCGGTTCTGAGCAACCAACTCGCCCATCATGGCATGCTAGGTCGCCTCAACCGGCATTCAAGTTGCCTAGGAAACACTACAACCCCCCACCCCCAAAATCGCCGGTTTTTGGTGCGACCAACTCGCCCATCGTGGCGTGCTAGGTCGCCCCACCCGCCGTTCAAGTCGCCTAAGAAACACTACACGCCGCCAAAATCGCCGGTTCCGGGGCGACCAACTCGCCCATCATGGCATGCTAGGTCGCCCCACCCGGCATTCAAGTCACCTAAGAAACACTACACGCCCCCAAAACCGCCGATTCCGGGGCGACCAACTCGCCTGTCGTGGCGTGTTAGGTCGCGTCACACGACGTTCAAGTCTCCTAGGAAACACTACACGCCCCTAAAAATCGCCAGTTCCGAGCAATCAACTCGCTCATCATGGCGTGTTAGGTCGCCTCACCAAGCATTCAAGTTGCCTAGGAAACACTACACACCCCCAAAATTGCCGGTTCTGAGCAACCAACTCGCCCATCGTGGCGTCCTAGGTCGCCTCACCAAGCGTTCAGGTCGCCTAGGAAACAGTACACACCCCTCAAAATTGCCGGTTTCGAGCAACCAACTCGCCCATCATGGCGTGCTAGGTCGCCTCACCCGGGGTTCAAGTCGCCTAAGAAACACTACACCCCCCCTCCCAAAAATATTTCCGGTTCCGAGCAACCAACTCGCCCATCATGGCATGCTAGGTCGCTTCACTCGGCGCTCAAGTCCCCTAGGAAACACTACACACACCCCAAAATCGCCGGTTCCGAGCAATCAACTCGGCCATCGTAGCCTCCTAGGTCGCCTCACCAAGCGTTAAAGTCTCCTAAGAAACACTACAGCCCCTCAAAATCGCTGGTTCCCAGAAACCAACTCGCCCATCATGGCATGCTTGGTGGCCTCAACCGACGTTCAAGTCGCCTAGGAAACACTACACGCCCCCAAAATCGCGGGTTCCGAGGAACCAACTCGCCCATCGTGGTGTCCTAGGTCGCCTCACCAAGCGTTCAAGTCGCCTAAGAAAAACTACACGCCCCCAAAATCGCCGGTTCCGAGCAACCAAGTTTCCCTAGGTCGCCTCACCAAGCGTTCAAGTCGCCTAATAAAAACTACATGCCCCCAAAAATCGCCGGTTCCGAGCAACCAACTCGCCCATCGTGGCATCCTAGGTTGCCTCACCAAGCGTTCAAGTCACCTAAGAGAAAGTACACGCCCCCTAAAATCATTGGTTCCAAGCAACCAACTCGCCCATCGTGGAGTGCTAGGTCGCCTCACCGAGCATTCAAGTCGCCTACCATCGTGTCAAACTCCATGCCAACATAAGGTTCCTGTGGGCTAGATCGCACCTCGTTCTCATAAAAACCGAACAAGCAAGCGCCACCTGTATGACAAAATTTACACATAATTCACACATAATTATATTTTTCATAATATGCACTAATAAATATATAAATAGCGATATTTTTTTGAGAAAATAAAAGTTCACTAGGAAAGACTGGATTAGTGGCATTGGTATTAAACTTAAAAAGAAAAAAAATAAAGCAATGAAGTTTTCAAACTAAGAATGAATTATTAACATTGGTATTACCCTTTAAGAATGCATGTGCGGCTCAGGAATTAACATCTACTATAGGATCATACATGTTCTCAAATTCCAGAGCTGTGGTGGCATCGTCACCCTCATCCTCGACGATCATGGTGTGCATGATCACACAACATGTCATCACCTCCCATAAGGTTTATGGATCCCCCTTGTTTAGAAGGTCCAGGAACAACTGCAAAATGGGCCTCCAGAACTCCGAATGCCCCCTCGACATCATTTCTAGCTGCTTCTTGTCTTTGGGCAAAGTGAGCCTTTTAACAACTGCAAAATGGGCCTCCAGAACTCCGAATGCCCCCTCGACATCATTTCTAGCTGCTTCTTGTCTATGGGCAAAGTGAGCCTTTTTCTGGCCAACTGGATTTGAGATGGTGCTGACAAAGGTAGCCCACGGAGGATATATACCATCAACCAGATAGTAGCCCAGATTGTACTCATGTCCAGTGGTGGTAAGGAGGCACTTTTCCTTCAGTCAGCCTCGCAAACAACGGTGATCATTACAACACATTGATGTCATTGTGAGAACCGGGCATGCCAAATCTAAAGATCCTATGATGTAACTGCTTTAAGAATGATGGTGGGCTTCTTAACATGACCCTAATATTGCCCTTGTAAAGCCTTTGGGTAGTTCATTTCCAATGCATGCAGTCAAGAGATCCAAGTAAACCTCGCCACTCTTGTAACACCCCGAGAATCATGCTACAGTAGTCTCCCCCTAATGGTGGCCATGTCATCATGTTTACTATGCTAATTGCCACTTGTCCGAAAATCAAAATCAGATTCAAATTCAAATGCAGGTCAAATTATTAAATTTTGGAATAATAAAATAAAAATGTAGACTGGGTTGAAAATATCCTCTAACTATTTGTCATGAATTATCCAACATATCTTGAATTAATAAAGTGTCCCTAACCTATTTTAAAATAGGGTTAGCAACAATTAAATTGACTGTTTCAATTTAAATAAATATCTCACCTTTTCCAAATAAATCATAACTTTGTGTGCTGCTTTATAATACTGTCTAGTATTTATTTGCTAAGTGGCACATTTAACAAAGTTCATTTGTTAGCTAAAATAAATAGAAAACAGTTGAGAAAAACAAAACTGAAACAAAAAAAGATGAAAAAAACCAGACTCCCTCTGGGCCTAGCCCAACAGACCGACCCAGCCACCCCAACCCCCACCCCGGTTGATCGCCTTGTTCCTCTGACGAGTCGCTACAGGGGCTCGTCTCGCCCCAACCACCTCGCCGGCGTCGAGGACGGGGGGATAAGGCCTTCCCCCTGGCGCCTCGGTTCCCCTTGGCCTCCCTCCTCCGCCACCCCACTCCCCACCTCCCTCGCTTCTCTCCCCTCCTCACTTGTCCTCTGCGTGGAGGGGAAGAAGCACCCGAGCCCCCTGTCGCCGCCCACCGCGGCGACCGCCTCCCCCCATGCTCTTTCGACTGGTCCAACACCTCCGCCGGCATCCGCTGCTAGCTCTACGTCAATGCGCGCGAGCCAAGGAGCCTCCCAGCACCGGATCCACCCCGTTTTCCTCGTCGGGTCGTCGCCGCCTCCCCAACAGCTCTGGCCTTCCTTGCGCTCCCGCTTGATCACCGAGCCTCCTTGTGCTCCTCGGTGAGCTCTCCTCCCGTCCCCCCTATTTCCCTCGAATCCCCGCTATACACCATCGGCACCGTCCGATTCCCACCAGTGACTACGGTCACCGCAGCCGTGTGCGCGTCCCTACGCCTCGCCTTCTCGCACGAGTGCAGCCGCCCACGGCTGCCATGGCCCGCTCGACCCCGTTGCGGCCCAGCCCACGCCCTGCCTCGCCTGCCCGTGCTAGCCCCCCCCCCCCCACCGTGCCACGGCCACGCCCTCTCACGCGCCTGCGCGCCCCTCCTGTCGCTGCTACCACGGCTGCTAGTCCCGTCATTGCTGATGCGGTTGCCTTCCACCGGCCGCCGCTTGCGCCTGTAGCCGCGACTGGCCCTCGTCGCAGGCGCTTCCCGCGCTAGCCTCCCACCTCTAGCCTCCTCTCCCGCGTCGCCCCCGGCCACCATTCCCGGCACCCGACCCGGTCGCCGTAGGCCGCCGACCGCACCCCGCACCTGCCCCGCACACGGTGTTGCCGCTACTCTCACCTATGTTGTCCATGCGCTCGCTCCTGTGTGCGCGCTGCTGCGCCTCTGGCCCCGCTTGCCACGTGCACTGGCAGCTACCTATGCTTGGTCGCGCCCACGCGCACGCCGTGCAGCATCGCGCCCCGCGCCCAACTCGTGTGCATGTTGTTGCTGCTTTGCTGAATGTTACTGTAGCTGCGCTAGCTAGCTTTTCTATTTCTACAATGACTAACCCTCTAGACAGCCTCTAAACAGTGGCTAAACAACTACTAACAGGAGTAAAAAATAATATAAGTAGGTAGCACACTTGACAAGACAAGGCTCAAATGTTTCTATTGGACCAAATCTGTTAGATGCATGGATTAAATCCTATGAAAATCGCAAAATGCTATGTTCTGTTAACTGAAAAAAAACATAAAAAACAGAGATACTGCCATAGCTACTTTAGAGTTGGAAATGAACAAGCTACAAGCTACAGGAGTCTTTCATGGCATCAGAGGGTATATCCTACTAGTACTCTTATTGTAGTGTAAAACATTTATGGTAAGTGTCTCCATTAGAACTATAGATCAATGGAAATCATCCAACAAAGTTTGTAAATTATAACAGTTCTAGAATTAATATCAAGTGGCACTTTTCAACTGAAGTTTTGAGCAAGCTAGTGGACTCTAACAGAGATGCAAGTGCTACTATCTTGTAGATCACAGAGAATGCTCAATATTGATATAAGGCACTAACCCATAGGATTTACAGAACAATAATTGTAGCCTTCTGTAAACAGTTAAGTGATGTTTAAAACTGAGGAATTCTCAGACTTGGCAGAATTTCAGGGATTTTCAGGATATTATTAAAACTTTGAAAATTCATAGAAATTAATCCATAACTCAGATGAAAAAGTTTTATACATGAAAGTTGCTCAAAAAATGTGACGAATCCAAATACGTGGTATGTTCATCTGTCACATGCCCCTAGCATAGTGAACATGGAACCGTCCCCCTCTGGTTCGTCTTCTGAAAATACCAAACTCCGGGAAAACATTCCCGGATGTTTTCCCCCTTCGCCGGTATCGTGTAACACTGCGTTAGAACAGCCCTAGCTTTGCTAGTAGTCATGTCTTGCATCTGTTTGCTTGTATTTACTATTTCTTCCCCCTCTTCTGTCCGGTAGACCACGAGACCTCTGTTGATGCCACAGTGATCGACTACGTCGTTGACGGCCCTCCTCCTCTTTCAGCAGAGCTTCTAGGCAAGCAAACCCCCCTTGATCATTCCGATATCACCCACTTCATTATCTCTCATGCTTGCATTAGATTTTGCTACTGTTATTGTTTGCTCCTATCTGATGCATAACCTGTTTTTGTAACCTGCTATTCTTACCTTACTTGCTTCTCGTAAACTACTTAGTATAGGTTGGTTAGTGATCCATCAGTGACCCCTCTCCTTGTCCCAGTTGCCCCGGCTTGTTGACCGATGACTCGATCAACGTGATCGACGTTCAGGGCCCGACACATCACCTCACCCCTTTAGTTGTACGACTCTACAGAGCTACTATCGAGTGCCGAGGGTGATACCTCGTAACGTACTCCTGATTATAATTTTGTAGCGTACCTAATCGGTCATGGTCTGTCGAGGGTGATTCCTCCTTCATCACTCCCGATACGACTCTGTTGTGCAACACCTCAGGTGTGGACCTCGAGGGTGATTCCTCACACGTTCACCTTGATGATTACATCGAGTGGAATTGGTCGAGGATGATTCCTCGGGTTTCCCCCTTGATGATTTGGACACACGGTTACCTTGTCTTTACTTCTGGCACCTTTGAAAGTCGTGTGGTCCTGGAGAGCACCCGCGAGATGTTACGGTGGTGGCTGGCTGTTTAGCGGTATCACCTAGGAGGGGTGGTAGCTTTGGACTTGTCCCGGCAGCCGTCACTTTTAATTGTTAATGCAAATAGGTTTGGGTATTTGTTCTGAGTTGGCCACTGGCCTATACGCACTAACCACCATGCGGGAACAGTTATGGGCACTCGGCGTTGTAGTATCAGCCGAAGCTTTGTCAGACGTCCAATTCAGCATTGTGGCCGGGCCGGATCGCGCCATCTAGGCAGAGGTGGTGCTAGTATCCCCTTGCGCACAATGACCCGAAGTGCAATGGGCGATGGGCCCAAGAGCCCAGAGTGCTTAGGATGTAGACCGGTGGGGACCTCTTTGCTGAGACTAGGTAGGGCTGCGACATGTTGATCTTCTGAGGTCGGGCATAGACCCAGGAAAGTGTGTCTAGCCAGAGTAATCAAGCATTTTGGATAAGTTGGTGCACCAGAGCGGGTAAGTTATCTATTATAATAGCCGTGTCCACGGTAATGGACGCTCGGAGTGGTATCCTGATCTATTACAACTAGAAATGGATCACTAACCAACCTATACTAAATACAGGGGTTGCTTTCCCGCAGGGAGTTGAGGAAGGATATCTGGGCGTTAATGCTACAACATGCTTATTAAATATTAAAATGCTATTATGTACTCTTCTGAATGCTGCAAGATGCTTGGAGCTGCTTGAAGATGCTAGTCTTCGATAAGCTAGGTTTTTCCTTCTCTTCTGGCATTCTGCAGTTCAGTCCAAAAATACACCCCTTCCATTTGATACTGATGCATACTTAGTATAGATCTGATGCTTGCTGATGTCTACTATGCAACATTCTCATTGTAGATGTTGTTGGGCCTTCAAGTGCAGAGGTTTGTAGGACAGTAGCAAATTTCCCTCAAGTGGATGACCTAAGGTTTATCAATCCGTGGGAGGCGTAGGATGAAGATGGTCTCTCTCAAACAACCCTGCAACCAAATAACAAAGAGTCTCTTGTGTCCCCAACACACCCAATACAATGGTAAATTGTATAGGTGCACTAGTTCAGCGAAGAGATGGTGATACAAGTGCAATATGGATAGTAGATATAGGTTTTTGTAATCTGAAAATATAAAAACAGCAAGGTAACAAGTGGTAAAAGTTAGCGTAAACGGTATTGCAATGCTAGGAAACAAGGCCTATGGTTCATACTTTCACTAGTGCAACTTCTCTCAACAATAATAACATAACTGGATCATATAACTATCCCTCAACATGCAACAAAGAGTCACTCCAAAGTCACTAATAGCGGAGAACAAACGAAGAGATTATTGTAGGGTACGAAACCACCTCAAAAGTTATCCTTTCTGATCGATCTATTCAAGAGTTCGTAGTAAAATAACACGAAGCTATTCTTTCCGTTCGATCTATCATAGAGTTCGTACTAGAATAAAACATTAAGACACAAATCAACCAAAACCCTAATGTCACCTAGATACTCCAATGTCACCTCAAGTATCCGTGGGCATGATTATAAGATATGCATCACACAATCTCAGATTCATCTATTCAACCAACACAAAGTACTTCAAAGAGTGCCCCAAAGTTTATACCGGAGAGTCAAGACGAAAACGTGTGCCAACCCCTATGCATAAGTTCATTGAACCCGCAAGTTGATCACCAAACATACATCAAGTAGATCACGTGAATATCCAATTGTCACCACAGATAAGCACGGAAAGACATACATCAAGTGTTCTCAAATCCTTAAAGCCTCAATCCGACAAGACAACTTCAAGGGGAAAACTCAATTCATCATAAGAGATTAGAGGGGGAGAAACATCATAAGATCGAACTATAATAGCAAAGCTCGCGATACATCAAGATCGTATCACCTCAAGAACACGGGAGAGAGAGATCAAACACATAGCTACTAGTACATACCCTCAGCCCTGAGGGTGAACTACTCCCTCCTCGTCATGGAGAGCGCCGGGATGATGAAGATGGCCAGCGGTGAGGGATCCCCCCTCCGGCAGGGTGCCGGAATAGGGTCCCGATTGGTTTTTGGTGGCTACAGAGGCTTGCGGCGGCGGAACTCCCGATCTAGGTTATTTTCTAGAGGTTTGGGTATTTATAGGAATTTTTGGCGTCGGTCTCACGTCAAGGGGGTCTCCGAGTCATCCACGAGGAAGGGGCGCGCCTAGGGGGGTAGGGCTCGCTCTCCACCCTCGTGGACGGCTCGGGACTCTTCTGGCCCAACTCTTTTAATCCAGGGGCTTATTTTGGTCCATAAAAAATCATCAAAAATTGGCACGTCAATTGGACTCCGTTTGGTATTCCTTTTCTGTAAAACTCAAAAAGAAGGGAAAAAAACAGAAACTGGCACTGGGCTCTAGGTTAATAGGTTAGTCCCAAAAATAATATAAAAGTGTATAATAAAGAACATAAACATCCAAAACAGATAATATAATAGCATGGAACAATCAAAAATTATAGATACTTTGGAGACGTATCACTTGCGAGCACTTTGGATGAGTACTCACGGGTACTTTGCTACCCTTTCCTCCCTTCTTCTTTCTTTCCGGTTGCTGCGACTAGATTGTGGATCCCAGGAGCCAGATGCCACCCCTGTCGACTACTACTACCCCCGAGGGTGCCTACTTCTACGTGAAGACCGCCGACGACTAGGAGTAGTTAGGAGGTCCAAGGTAGGAGGACTTGCCTCTTTGATCGTTGTTGATTTTGTGCTTGCCTTCTTAAGGCAGTCCTGTTTAACTTATGTCTATACTCAGATATTGTTGCTTCCGCTGACTCTTGTGCTATCGAGTTTCTGTATTTGATCCCTCGAGGCCCCTGGCTTGTAATATGAAGTTGTATTATTTTATTTGTGTCTAGAGTTGTGTTGTGGTATCTTCCCGTGAGTCCCTGATCTTGATCGTACACATTTGCGTGTATGATTGAATCGGGGGCGTCACAACCCTCTTCCTTCTGGGATTAACAAGAGTCTCTCGGTGTCTGCCACAGTTGATTCTATCAGGTACTGAGGTCCAAACACCACCTAACCATGGCATTTTCGCATGTGCTCTTAGACATCCGTAGGTACTCATCCCACAAATCACCGAGCATGCCATATGAAAGCATCCGGAGTGCGGCCATGCACTTTTGATAACAAGAGAAGCCAATCGTTCCCACGGCATCCATCTCCGGCCTAGGACCAGACGCCATGGTACAAACGATCAAAGATAGTCTTGCACATCCGAAAATGCTAGCGAAAATGGTTAGTGAATAGTGCATTGGGGGCAAAGTAGTTGGCCTCAAATGGCCGCGCTCGTGCCCTGTTGAGGTTGAGCACTCGATTACCCTGATCGATCCCTTGAAATTGAGAATATGCTCCTCCGCGCGCTCTGCGTCTTCAAGGACTGCCTGCATCATCGCCGTCTCATCGGAGTACTCCTACTTGTCATACGAATGCTCGTATATGTACTCCAAATCGAAATCCATTGCTACAAAGAAGAAGGGACAACTGTTTTTAGCTCCGGGGATTCATCGAACAGTTGTTTAGCATGGTGAGAATAGCAGTAGTGGATGGTACCTGGCGGGGCGGTTGGAGGACAGGGGTTGAACGGAGACGGAGGAGAAGTGGGGTGGAGCCCTGCTGGAGCGCTGGAGGTGACAGAGATGAGTTCTGGCAGGGGTGTGGCGTGGTGGAGCGGCAGTGAAGGCAAGAGAGAAAGAAGAAATGAGGAGGATGGAGTCACAGGGTTCGGGAAGGGTTTGGGTGGGCCGTTGGGAAACATAGTAGAAAACAAAAAATTCATGCCTATGATCACCCAAGATCAATATGAAGATGCATAAGGGGTTGGGATCACGATCGTTACCATCACCGAGTTGCAGCAGAAGAAGAATATGTCGGTGTATATCGTACTTGGATTCCCTTGAACCATCGATGAACAATCCCTCATACCACTGATAACCCAGAAGTATAGGGATCACAACAGTTTTCGAGGATGGAGTATTAAACCCAAATTTATTGATTCGACACAATGGGAGCCAAAGAATATTTGTAAGTAGTAGTAGTTAAGTTGTCAATTCAACCACACCTGGAAATTAAATATCTGCAGTAGAGTGATCAGTAGCACAGTAGTTTTTAGTTCCATTAATTTTATCAGTTTCAGCATTTTCAGTTTCTTTAGCTTTAGCAATCTGTTCATCAAGAAATTCACCTAGTGGCACAGTATTATTAAGCAAAGTACTAGAATCACCAATAGCATCATTTCTAGCATCATGCATAGCAGAAGTGGTATCATCAATTACTTGTGACATATCAGAAATAATAGCAGGTTCTGGTGTTGCAAGCTTACTTAAAACATAAGGTGAATCAAGTGCAGAGCTAGATGGTAGTTCCTTACCTCCCCTCATCTTAGAGGGAATGATCTTGGTTCTATCATCCTTAAGATTCTTCATAGTGATTAACAGATATAAATCCCAAGTGACTCAACAAATATAGCTATGCTCCCCGGCAACGGTGCCAGAAAAAGGTCTTGATAACCCACAAATATAGGGGATCACAACAATTTTTGAGGGTGGAATATTCAACCCAAATTTATTTATTCAACACAAGGGGAGCCAAAAAATATTTGTAAGTATTAGCAGTTGAGTTGTCAATTCAACCACACCTGGAGATTAAATATCTGCAGTAGAGTTATGAGTAGCACGGTAGTATGATAGTTTGATAGCACTAGTAATGATAGCAACAGTAATAGTAACACTGATAGCAATAATTTTGTAGCAAGTGTAACAGTAGCAACAACAGTAGTAACTTAGCAAGAGCAATATGTGGAAAACTATAGGCATTGAATCGGTGATTTTGTTGGATAATATTCGTCATATAACATTCATAACCTAGGGCTACATAGAACCAGCTCCAATTCATCAATATAATGTAGGCATTTATTCTGTAAATAGTCCTATGTGCTTATGAAAAAGAACTTGCATGACATCGTTTGTCCTACCTCCCGTGGTAGTGGGGTCCATAAGGAAACTAAGGGATATTAAGACCTCCTTTTAATGGAGAACCGGAACAAAGCATTAACACATAGACTCCTCAAATTATTGTAGTCACCAGAAAGAATCCCAATTGTTGTCACCTTCGGGTATGCGGATCATAACACTTAATAGGTGCATATAACCTGCAATATTGGATCAAGAACATAGATATAATGGTGAAAATATAAATGGTTCAGATATGAAATCATGGCACTCGGGACCTAGTGACAAGCATTAAGCATATCAAAGTAATAGCAACATCAATCTCAGAACATAGTGGATACTAGGGATTAAGCCCTAACAAACCTAACTCGATTACATGATGAATCTCATCCAACCCATCACCGTCCAGCAAGCCTATGAAGAAATTACTCACTCCCGGTGGTGAGCATCATGAAATTGGTGATGGAGGATGGTTGATGATGACTATGGCGGCGAATCCCCCTCTCCAAAGCCCAAAACAGACTCCAGATCTGCCCTTCCGATGAAGAATAGGAGGTAGCGGCAGCTCCATATCGTGAAACGCGATGAAACTTTCTCTCCTATTTTTCTCGAGAAATAGGAATTTATAGTATCCAGATTTGGGTCAGCGGAGCCTCGTGGGCCCCACTACCAACAGGGCACGCTAGAGGGGGGTGGCGCACCCTGGTGCTTAGTGGGTAGCTGGGGGACCCTCTAGTGGTTCTTGGTTCCAGTATTTTTCTTTTATCCCGAAATAATTCTCCAAAAAGTTTCGTCCAATTCCGAGAACTTTTATTTCTGCACAAAAATAACACCATGGTAGTTCTGCTCAAAACAACGCCAGTCCAGGTTAGTTTCATTCAAATCATGCAAATTAGAGTCCAAAATAAGAGCAAAAGTGGTCGGAAAAGTAGATACGACGGAGACGTATCAACTTCCCCAAGCATAATTAATTGCTTGTACTCAAGCAATTCAGTTGACAAACTGAAAGTGACAAAGAAAAACTTTTACAAACTCTTTTGTTCTTGTGTCCATATATATATATATGTTTAAATAATACCGAGGTTTTCAACAAAGATCATGACTAGCCATGCGAACGGTAACTCTTAGAAATTATATTCACTCATATCAATGGCATAATCAACTAGCGAGCAATAATAAAGCATTTCAAATGCCAACACTTTGTCAAAACGGTCATGATATAATATGACAATAATGTTATCTCGCTAGCCCTTTCTGAGACCGCAAAACATAAATGCAGAGCACCTCCAAAGTTCAAGCAGCGACTAGACATTCTAATTCATGGTAGAAGAGATCCAGTCATGATACACCCAATAGTAGCTATACACAATGCATGAGAATGACAATAGTGCTATTAGGTCTGGTGCTTGTTTGAGAAGGTGATGACTCAACGATAAAAGTAAAATAACGTAGTAAATAGATAGGCCCTTCGCAGTGGGAAGCAGGGATTTGCATAGGTGCCAGAACTCGTAGCTTAAATTAGAGATAAATATAATTTTGGGAGGTATACCTTTCCTATCAATGTTACAACCAAGAGTTATCAATATCTTTCATGCTAAACACATTAGCGGCGGTTACCAAGCAGTAAAAGTAAAGTTTACTCCCTCTCCACCAACAAACACAAGCCATGGTTAGCCGAATCCTCGGGTGCCCTCCATACCAACAACAGCTCGGGGGAGTTTGTTTTATTATTGTTGCAATTTTGATCATGGGACTGGGCATCCCGATTACCATCCCCTCTCATGCAAGGACGAGCAAATAAACACTCATCGTGAGAATAACCTGCTTAGCATGGAAGATACTGACCCCCCCCCCCCCGTCGCTCCATGAGTGGTACGGGTGCACAAATCATGTGTTCATTTGAAATTTTAGAGGTGGCACATGCAAATTTACTTGGAATGGCAGAGTAATACCGCATATAAGTAGATATAGTGGACTCATCTAGAACAATTTTGATTTAAGGATTTGGATGCACAAGCAGTATTCCCGCATAGTACCGATGAAGGCTAGCAAATAGGTTGAGAAGCGACTAGCTAGAGAGCGAAAATGGTCATAAACATGTGTTATGAATAATTAACATTGAATACTAGCATGAGTAGGATATAAACACCATGAACATAAATATCATGGAGGCTATGTTGGTTTTGAATCAACTAGATGTGTGAACATGTGCCAAGTTAAGCCACTCGAAACATTCAGAGGAGGTTACCATATTATCATACTACATCACAACCATTTTAATGCATGTTGACATCTAAAATAAATCATTATCCACTCCTAGATACTTAAGCATGGCATGGGCCACTATAATATATAATTGTCATCATAAACATGTTTAATCATAACAAGCTGTATCATGGATAGTGAGTTAAACACATTTACAAAAACAAAAACAAGTTGAGTTCATACCCACCTTTCTTTGCCTCAGTCACTTCATCATATATCGTCATTATTGCCTTTCACTTGCACGACCAAATAATAGGAAAATAATAATTGTACAAGAGTGCCATGGACTAAGCTGGAATCTGCAAACATTTTATTCAAAGGAGAAGACATAATAATATGGGCTCATTGTTAGATCAACAGTAATGCATATGAGAGCCACTCAACACTTTCATCGTGGTCTTCTCCTTAGTATGACTCAACAAAAGAAAATAATTTCAGAGAAACACACTAAAATATGTTTGGAGTTTTCAGTTTTTCTTGAAGAAAGCAAATTAACGAAATAAAAGCAAAAACGAGAGAACTATTTACACGGGAAAGCTCCCAACAAGTAAAAAAAGAATGAGAAATTTTTTTGGGTTTTATTTTAATACTATAGTTAATTAAACTAGAAAGAAAAACCGAAAAGAAGCGAGAAATGTTTTTGGATTTTTCTCAAAGGTTTTCAAACACATAAGAAGAAAGCGGGGAAATAAACTAACATGGATTATACAATGAAAAAGTATGAACACCGACAACTGGAATGAAATGTGTGAACATGAATGTAAT
Organism: Triticum aestivum; assembly: GCF_018294505.1. NCBI lineage: Eukaryota > Viridiplantae > Streptophyta > Magnoliopsida > Poales > Poaceae > Triticum > Triticum aestivum. The sequence continues at coordinate 689,192,836 of NC_057801.1, forward strand.
GTCGATGGAAATACGTACTCCCCCAAGCTTAGACTTTTAGCCTAAGTTGGTAATCACCATCTGTAGTAGCCATCCGGTCCCATGTGAAAGTGTTGAGGCGGAGGCACCCGAGCGTCCCACTCCTGGGCTCCTCCTTTGCCGCTGTCTGTGCATCCCGTTAGGAAACAATGTCCGCTGGTAGGATGATATATCCGTTCCTGGCATAAGTCAAATAGAGCAGGTGCAGGCAACAAAATAATATCATGGGTACTCACTGAATAACAAGTTACAGAGAATATGGTGTGAAGGATCAATGGCATCAATAAAGTGGTGGGCCACCATCGCTTGGCGATCCGAGTAAACTCTAGGGAATAGGTAATCATGCTGGCGTATCTGAACATTAAAGCGTCTCGCTAGGGGAGTAGCAAAAACAAAACCATGAATTTTACCCTTAGTCGTATTAGTGTGCAAACGACATGCAATAATAGCCCCTAGGTTATATGTGTGATCATTATGAAGTGCACGGCGTAAAATGGCAAGGTCAGTCACACTAAGTATACTATCCTTCTGAAAGCACAAGTGCTCCCTGGGTGATTTTGGTAATTAATGTCAACATATCTCTTGTTGGACTAATACTTCTACCTAGTATATTTCAGATGAGTTCAACATTGGAGTGGAGGGACGAGAGGATGTGGAACCCCTTCAAGATGCTAAGGACAAACATTGACAAAAGCTCAAGACTCTACATTTTTATTTTAGTGATCCAAGATCACATTGAGTTCATAGGAAAGCTAATACTATTAAAAGGGGATGAGGTGTTGCTTAATGGCTTGCTTGCTCAAAGTCCTTAGTGATATGCTCCAAAGCCCTCAACCACTTTCTCATTTCCACATTTGTCCTAAACCTAAAGTCAAACTCGGCCCCACCGATTTGATTTATCCGGCGCCACCGAGTTCATTGACATAGCCACTGCCACAAACCCTAATCAGTTTGGTCTCACTGAGATGGCCTTGCAAACTCTCTATTACCTATTGCAGTTATTTCAGTCTCACCGAGATACGCAAACGGTCCCACCGAGTTTGCTTGACCAAGTCTATGTTTGCTTATTGATGAAACCGGTCTCATCGAGTTCACGCAATCGGTCTCACCGAGATGAGGTTTTACCCTAACCCTAGCACATCGGTCCTACCGAGTTGACCTTGTCGGTCCCACCGAAATGCCTAACATTCACATTTTGAACCAAGTCGGTCTGACCGAGTTTAACCATTCGGTCCCACCGAGTTTGGGAATTTGTGTGTAACGGTTAGATTTTGTGTGGACGCTATATATACCCCTCCACCCCCTTCTCCATGCGTGAGAGAGCCATCAGAACGTGCCTACACTTCCACTACTCATTTTCTAAGAGAGAATCACCTACTCATGTGTTGAGATCAAGACATTCCGATCCAACCACAAGATGCTTGATCTCTAGCCTTCCCCAAGTTGCTTTCCACTCAAATCATCTTTCCACCATAGCCAAATCTGTGAGAGGGAGTTGAGTGTTGGGGAGACTATCATTTGAAGCACAAGAGCAAGGAGTTCATCATCAACACACCATCTATTACCTTTTGGAGAGTGGTGTCTCCTAGATTGGTTAGGTGTCACTTGGGAGCCTCCATCAAAATTGTGGAGTTGAACCAAGGAGTTTGTAAGGGCAAGCAGATCGCCTACTTCGTGAAGATCTACCCTAGTGAGGCAAGTTCTTCATGGGCGATGGCCATGGTGGTATAGACAAGGTTGCTTCTTCGCGGACCCTTCGTGGGTGGAGCCCTCCGTGGACTCGCGTAGCCGTTCCCCTTCGTGGGTTGAAGTCTCCTCCAACATGGATGTACGATAGCATCACCTATCGAAACCACGCCAAAAATATCTATGTCTTCAATTGCGTTTGTGAAAGCACAAGTGCTCCCTACGTGGTTTTGGTAATTAATGACAACATATCTCTTGTTGGACTAACACTTTTATCTAGTATGTTTAGATAAGTTCAACAATGGAGTGGCATGGACTAAAGGATGTGGGAACTCCTTCAAGATGCTAAGGACAAAGGATTGGCTAAAGCTTCAAGCTCAAGACTATTCATTTTACATTTTATTGATCCAAGATCACATTGAGTCTATAGGAAAAACCAATACTATCAAGAAGGGATGAGGTGTTGCTTAATGAGCTTCTTGCTCCATAGTGCTTAGCGATATGCTCCAAAACCCTCAACTACTTTCCCACTTCCACACATTTGACCTAAACCTCAAGCCAAAATCAGCCACACCAATTCTTTTTATCCGGCGCCACCAAGTTCAGATGTCATAGCCACTGCCACAAACCCTAGGCAAATCGATCTCACCGATATGGATCTCGGTCTCACCGAGATGGGATTGTAATCTCTCTGTGTATGTCCGTTATCAAAATCGGTCTCACCGAGTTTGTGTAATCGGTACTACCGAGATTACAATGCAAACTTTCTGGTTAACTTATTACCAAAATCGGTCTCACCGAGTTTGAGTAATCGGTCCCACCGAGTTTGCCTGACCAACTCTCTGGTTAGCTAATTACCAAAATCGGTCTCACCGAGTTTGTGTAATCGGTCTCACCGAGATTACGTTATGCCCTAACCCTAACCATATTGGTCCTACCGAGTTGCATTTCGGTCCCACCGAAAATTCTAACGGTCACTAGGTTTACTAAATCGGTCTGACCGAGTTTGTTGATTCGGTCCCACCGAGATTGGTAAATTGTGTGTAACGGTTAGATTTTGTGTGGAGGCTATATACACCCCTCCACCTCCTCTTCATTCGTGGAGAGAGCCATCAGAACAAACCTACACTTCCATCTTACCAGTTCTGAGAGAGAACCACCTACTCATGTGTTGAGCCCAAGATATTCCATTCCTACCATATGAATCTTGATCTCTAGCCTTCCCCAAGTTGCTTTCCACTCAAATCTTCTTTCCACCAGATCCAAATCCTATGAGAGAGAGTTGAGTGTTGGGGAGACTATCATTTGAAGCACAAGAGCAAGGAGTTCATCATCAGCGCACAATTTGTTACTTTTTGGAGAGTGGTGTCTCCTAGATTGGCTAGGTGTCACTTGGGAGCCTCCTACAAGATTGTGGAGTTGAACCAAGGAGTTTGTAAGGGCAAGGAGATTGCCTACTTTGTGAAGATCTACCGCTAGTGAGGCAAGTCCTTCGTGGGCGATGTCCATGGTGGGATAGACAAGGTTGCTTCTTCTTGGACCCTTCGTGGGTGGAGCCCTCCGTGGACTCGCGCAACTGTTACCCTTCGTGGGTTGAAGTCTCCATCAACGTGGATGTACGATAGCGCCACCTATCGGAACCACGCCAAAAACATACGTGTCTCAAATTGCGTTTGAATCCTCCAAAACCCTTCCCTTTACATTCTTGCAAGTTGCATGCTTTACTTTCCGCTGCTCATATACTCTTTGCATGCTTGCTTGCTATATGTTGTGAATGTTAAACTTGTGCCTAAACTCCACTTAAACTTAAAGAAGCTAAAAACTGCAACTTTGGCCCTTAGTGTCTAATCACCCCCCTCTAGACACCTCTTCTCAAGGTCCTACAAGTGGTATCAGAGCATTGGTCTCCATTGCTTTGGTTTAATCACCATTGGAGGAAGATGGATGAGTCTACTTTGAGGAGTCTTAGACAAAGAGTGCCTATTCTTGATGGAGAGTACTTTCATGAGTGGAAAAATGAGATGCTTGTAATTTTCAATCAATATAATTTGAACAAGTACATTGCTAGTCCTTGTGCACCTTATGTTGATCCTATGCATCCTACCCTTGATGAGTCTATTGACATGATTAGGAATGTTAGAACTGTTAATCTTATCACTAGAGGCTTGCCTAGAAACTTGGTTGGAAAACTGCCTACTCTTGAGTGTGCTTACACTATATGGAAATTTCTTGAGGAACGGTTTCCTGATTATTCTTTGACAAATCTTGATGAAATTCTTCATAAGTCTATTGCCTTGAGTAAGATGAATTCCAATGATCCTATGTTTGGTGATCGCCAATTTGAACTTACAAATCTTATGCGGGCCAAAGGAAATGTTGGAATTATTAGCGATGTTATTTCTGAAGCTACTAGAATTCATAGAGGAGATTATTGTCAAACTCATACTAATGAATCACTCTCACTAGGAATTGATCCACCACATGACGATGTTGAACATGGATACTATGATGAGGATCATGATGATGACTTTGATCTTGATGATGCAATGAGACATTTTGGTCTTATGGCAAATCTTTGGGGATATATGGCAGGAGGAAAGGAATGGGTTCTTGATAGTGGATGTACCGATCACATGACCGGAGATAAAGACATGTTTCGCGAGCTTGCTGAAAATGATAGTCCTCGAAAGTATGTCACTTTCGGTGACAACTCAAAGGGTAAGGTGGTTGGCCTCGGTAAGGTGGCCATCTCACATGATAGCTCCATTCAGAATGTTATGCTCGTTGAATCTCTTGGCTATAACTTACTTTCAGTATCTAGACTTGCTGATTTCGGTTTCAATGTCCTATTTACTAAAGCAGATTGCCAAGTGTTTCGTCGAGACAATCATAAAATGGTCTTTACCGGTATACGTAGAGGTGATCTATACATAGTTGATTTCACTAAAAAGGCTCAACCTAAAACTTGCTTCATTGCTAAATCCTCAAAAGGTTGGTTATGGCATAGACGACTAGGTCACATTGGCATGAGAAATCTTGACAAGCTTATAAAAGGGAATCATATCCTTGGTGTTAACAATGTCATATTTGATAAGGATAGACTTTGCAGTGCTTGTCAAGCAGGTAAACAGGTTGGAGGAAGGCATCCCGTGAAGAACATTATGACCACAAGGAGGCCACTTGAGCTACTTCACATGGATCTTTTTGGTCCCAACTCTTACAAGAGTCTCGGTGGAAATTCTTTTGGTCTAGTTATAGTTGATGATTTTTCAAGATTTATGTGGGTGTTCTTTCTTGATGAGAAATCACAGGTCCAAAAGATCTTCAAAAACTTCGCTAGGAAGGCCCAAAATCAGTTTGAAGTGAAGATCAAGAAGGTTCGCAGCGACAACGGAACGGAGGTCAAGAACCCAAATGTGGACACCTTTCTTGACGAAGAAGGGATTTCACACGAGTTCTCGGCTACGTACACACCTCAACAAAATGGAGTTGTTGAGAGGAAGAACCGGACGCTCATCGAAATGGCGAGAATGATGCTTGATGAGTACAAGACGCCGAAGCACTTCTGGGCGGAAGCCGTTGAGACAGCTTGTCATGCAACAAATCGCTTGTATCTTCACAAGCTACTTGGCAAGACGGAATACGAGCTCCTCATCGGTAACAAACCCCAAGTTGGATACTTTCGAGTATTCGGCTCAAAGTGCTACATTCTTGATAAGCATCGTCGTTCTAAATTTGCTCCTAAGTCTCATGAAGGTTTCCTACTAGGTTATGGCTCAAACTCTCACACTTATCGTGTCTACAACAATTTCACCCAAAAGGTTGAAGAGGCGGTAGATGTGAAGTTTGATGAATCTAATGGCTCGCAAGTAGAGCAATTTCCAATTGATGTAGGAGACAAAGATCCTTCGGAAGCAATCCAAGACTTGTCTATTGGCAAGGTTCGTCCAACGGAGGTGAAGGAGAGTACCTCATCTGTCCAAGTGGAAGCTTCGACTTCACGACAAGGTGAACCACGAGTTGATATGGAAGCATCCACAAGTGGGACAAACCAAGATGAAGAAAACGAGGAAGTGCATCAAGATGAACGTCAACAACCTCCTTCTCCACCACGACAAGAGAACGATAACGCCAACAATTAAGAAGAAGAAGAAGAAGAACAAGATGAAGAAGAATTTCAACCAAGACCCAAGCAAAAGCTTTCACGAGTTCGAGCAAGAATTGCTAAGGACCATCCCGTCGAGAAAATCTACAATGATATTCAAACCGGGAGAATCACTCGCTCTAAAACTCGTTTAGCTAACTTTTGTGAAAACTATTCTTTCATCTCTAGCATTGAACCTATGAAGGTCAAAGAAGCATTGGAAGATCCAGATTGGATAAATGCTATGCATGAAGAGCTACACAACTTTGAGAGAAACCAAGTTTGGACACTGGTTGAGAAGCCCGACAACAACCACAACATCATTGGTACCAAATGGGTGTTTCGCAACAAGCAAGATGAAGATGGACAAGTAGTTCGCAACAAAGCACATCTCATCGCCCAAGGCTACACACAAGTCGAAGGTATGGACTATGGTGAGACTTATGCTCCCGTTGCTAGACTTGAGTCCATTCGCATCTTACTTGCCTATGCTAATCATCATGATATCACCTTGTACCAAATGGACATTAAAAGTGCTTTTCTAAATGGTGAAATAGAGGAGGAAGTTTATGTTAAAAAACCTCCCGGCTTTGTCAATCCTAAGAAACCCAATCATGTCTAAAAACTTCGCAAAGCTCTTTATGGTCTTAAACAAGCTCCTAGAGCTTGGTATAAATGGTTAACTAAGTTTGTTCTTGAAAAAGGCTTTGCAATTGGGAAAATTGATTCCACACTTTTTACTAAAAGGGTTAATGGAGAATTATTTGTATGCCAAATTTATGTTGATGATATCATATTTGGTTCAATTAACCCTCATTTTAGTGAGAAGTTTGGAAAGTTAATGTCCGAAAAGTTTGAGATGTCAATGATGAGTGAACTCAAATTCTTTCTTCGGTTGCAAATCAAGCAAACTAAGGAAGGTACTTTTGTCTCTCAAACAAAGTACACTAAGGACCTATTCAAGAAGTTCAATATGCAAGAATGCAAAGGTATGTCTACACCCATGCCTACTAGTGGACATCTTGACTTGACCAAAGATGGTGAACCAGTTGATCAAAAGGTTTATCGCTCTATGATTGGATCATTGTTATATCTATGTGCTTCACGTCCTGATATTATGCTAAGTGTGTGCATGTGTGCACGATATCAAGATGCTCCTAAAGAATGTCATCTTAAGGCCGTAAAAAGGATAGTGAGATACTTAATTCATACACCAAATTTTGGCATTTGGTATCCTAAGAGGGCCTCTTTCGATCTTGTTGGCTACTCCGACTCGGACTATGCCAGAGACAAGGTTGATAGAAAGTCCACTTCGGGTACTTGTCAATTTCTTGGTAGATCTCTTGTGTCTTGGTCCTCCAAGAAACAAAACTCAGTATCCTTATCTACTGCCGAAGCGGAGTACATTGCCGCTGGTTCATGTTGTGCTCAATTACTTTGGATGACCCAATCTCTTAAAGATTATGGGATATATGTGAAACATGTTACATTGCTTTGTGACAATGAAAGTGCTATCAAAATTGGTCATAATCCTGTGCAACATTCTCGAACTAAGCATATTGAAGTTCGTCATCATTTCATTTGAGATCATGTTGCTAGGGGTGACATTGATCTTAAGCATGTTCGCACCGAAAAACAATTAGCGGATATATTCACTAAACCTCTTGATGAGAAAGTGTTTTGCAGGTTGAGAGGAGAATTGAACATCATTGATGCTTCAAAGTTGGAGTAGAAACTCCATTGGATACATGCAAGACATGAGCTTATGACTAATCCTTGATATTTCTCTTATGATGAAAATCTTATGTCTTGGATATATTTGCATCTTGCATGTTATCTAACCCATGTAGGTACTTGGTTGAATCAAATTCCATGATATTGTAACCTACTCACATCTTGAGCAATCTCTACATCACCAAGTCTCTACACTATGGTGGTTGAAGACAAGGAAGCACGAAACCATTCAAACATATCCTTTGACAAATTCTATGTTGAGCTTCATGACTGTCATTTTTGGATACACAAGTGCTCTTCCTTGCAAGAACAAACCCATGTAGGAAGATGGACTCAAATTCCAAGTGGATCTCCCAACTCTTGATGAGCTACATCAACCTTGAGCAACCCACACAAGTTCAACTACATGATCAACACCACCAACCAAGGTATGTTATTCCATCTTAGAGAAGCTTTACTCCAAGTCATGAGCTAAAGCAACTCGACAAGATGTGAATACATCAAGATGCTTGAACGAAAAATGGTAACCCCATTTTGAGCTTAAACAATGAGTATGACCTATGATCAAGTGATCTCACTTGACTCCTAAGTCAATATACTCTAACATAGGTGACTTTGTCGCTGACCATCTCTAGATGAAGTTCTCTTGTGTTCTTTTCTGTGTTTTTGCATCTGTCTCATGCATATTTGTTTCCCCTTTCAAAAAAAAACTTCATCTAGATTTCTTTCTCTTCTGTTTGTTCAGCATTTTCTGCATCCAATTCATTGCATATCAATTAGTAAATTCCTTGCAAATCTTCGTGAGATCCTATTAGACTAGTGAGCTGAGGTGACAAGTGTTTTCTCTGCAATGAACTCGGTTCCACCGATTAGTTATTTTCGGTCCAACCGAATTCTTTCCGTACAACTGAAGCATACAACTCGGTGCCACCGATTTCACCACAGGACAAACAATTTGCCACTAGTTCTGTGTTTCATCTGATCCAGCTCCACTCAATGAATCTTGTCCTCTACAAGCATCACATTTTTACAAATGCTTTGTGCTGTGACTCAAGGATCAAACCCATTCACGAAAAATTCCAGAAGCCCTTCTTGGAAATTGATGTCAAAGGGGGAGAGATAGATCACATCAAAGCTTAGCACTTAGAGAGATCACATCCAAGCTTATCACTTCTAAAGGGAGAGAGAGTATCACTTCCACAGGGGGAGAAAGAGATCTCCAGGGGGAGAGAATACTCAAGTATAAAGTATTTCTCAAGGATCCCAGATGCTGGTGTTCAAGAGGAGAGATGCCACATGTCTTTTTGGGGGAAAAGACATGTTCATATGTGCTTATTTGCATTAGCTTGCATTAGCTCTGCTCATTTATATCTTTCAGCTCTGATTTTCTGTTCCCTATCTTCTCCCAGTATCCCATGCTAGATTCAGGGGAGCAAGACATCTAAGGGAAAGAAATCGTGTAAATTCATTGCATATCTTTACTCTTGGGGACATGACTAATCCAATGTGGTACTTAGTACTCACTCTCTACATGTCATCTCAGTCTTGGTATTCTTGTGGTTTCTTCTGTTTGCCCTGGTTAGTAGATGTATCTGTGTTATCTAACCTTGTTTGTGCAGGTTCATTCCATCCTAAGCCAATTCAAGACTACAAGGTAAGTATATGCATCACAATCATGTGTATGAGGAATTCTTGCTGATGTACATACTGTTTGCAAGAAGGACTCATGAGCATGAATATATTTTCTTTAATATTCTTTGCTCTGATGCATATGGCCAAGATACATGTAACTCATTGCCTACTCTATCATGGTTATGCTCTCACATGCTTCTATATTCCATATTCACATGTTTGCATACATGTAGGGGGAGCCTATGCTTGTTACATGTCTTTCCAAAGCTTTACTTGCTATTCTTTATATCCTTATCTAAAGCTTTGATGTATGTTGTCATCAATTACCAATAAGGGGGAGATTGAAAGCACAAGTGTTCCCTAGGTGGTTTTGGTAATTAATGACAACATATCTCTTGTTGGACTAACACTTTTATCTAGTATATTTCAGATAAGTTCAACAATGGAGTGGCATGGACTAAAGGATGTGGGAACTCCTTCAAGATGCTAAGGACAAAGGATTGGCTAAAGCTTCAAGCTTAAGACTCTTCATTTTACATTTTATTGATCCAAGATCACATTGAGTCCATAGGAAAAGCCAATACTATCAAGAAGGGATGAGGTGTTGCTTAATGAGTTTCTTGCTCCACAGTGCTTAGTGATATGCTCCAAAACCCTCAACTACTTTCCCACTTCCACACATTTGACCTAAACCTAAAGCCAAAATCGGCCACACCGATTCTTTCTATCCGGCGCCACCGAGTTCAGATGTCATAGCCACTGCCACAAACCCTAGGCAAATCGGTCTCACCGATAGGGATCCCAGTCTCACCGAGATGGGATTGTAATCTCTCTGTGTATGTCCATTATCAAAATCGGTCTCACCGAGTTTGTGTAATCGGTACTACCGAGATTACAATGCAAACTTTCTGGTTAACTTATTACCAAAATTGGTCTCACCGAGTTTGAGTAATCGGTCCCACCGAGTTTGCTTGACCAACTCTCTAGTTAGCTAATTACCAAAATCGGTCTCACCGAGTTTGTGTAATCGGTCTCACCGAGATTACGTTATGCCCTAACCCTAATCATATCGGTCCTACGGAGTTTCATTTCGGTCCCACCGAAAATCCTAACGGTCACTAGGTTTACTAAATCGGTCTGACCGAGTTTGTTGATTTGGTCCCACCAAGATTGGTAAATTGTGTGTAACAGTTAGATTTTGTGTGGAGGCTATCTATACCCCTCCACCTCCTCTTCATTTGTGGAGAGAGCCATCAGAACAAACCTACACTTCCATCTTACCAGTTATGAGAGCATCTCCAACAGCCGCGCTAAAGCGCCGCGCGCAAAAAACCTATTAGCGCGCGCGCTGCGGCTGGTTTTGCGCGCCCGCCTGCGCTGGCTCCAGCAGTGGCGCTATAATGCAGCGCGCGCGCGCCGCTCCAGCAGGGCGCAAAAATACAGCGCGCGCGCCGCACAAACCACATGTACATTTCAAAGAAGATGAGCAAAAATGATCAAACAAACAAAATAAAAATCAATAAAAAATAGTTCAAAATAAATCATTACAACTCAAACAAATAGTTTATCATTCAGTACAACAACAAATAGTTCAAAATAAATTATTACAACACAACAAATAGTTCATGAACAATACAATGTCGAGTGCAGATATCATCATGCTCTTTGCCGTCCATGCCATGCCCACCACTCTTCAATTAGATCATTCTGAAGTTCCTTGTGCCTTGCGGGACGCCGAATGGCATGATAGGAGGCAACAAAACGGGCTACCCTTTCAGCCCTCCGCCGCACTCGCACGGGATGTCCCAAGAGCTCATACTGTGAGTAGTCTAAATCTTGGGCACGCTCATTCTCGATGATCATGTTGTGCATGATCACACAAGCGTGCATGATGTACCAAAGCATTTTTTGATCCCAAAATCTTGCCGGTCCTCTCACAATAGCAAATTGGGCTTGCAAAATCCCAAATGCTCTCTCCACATCTTTTCTAGCCGCCGCCTGAGCATTGTGGAAATCAAGATTTTTCTTACCTTCCGGTTTTTTCAACGGCTTCACGAAGGTTTGCCACTTTGGATAGATGCCATCCGCTAGATAATAGCCATAGTTGTACGTACGGCCATTTGCTACAAACTGCACAGGTGGCAACTCACCGTTTGCAATCTTATTCATCAGTGGTGACCGGTTGACAACATTGATATCATTCAAAGATCCAGGCATTCCAAAGAATGCATGCCAAATCCAAGTCTCCTGATCGGCCACCGCTTCAAGGATTATAGTGGAACCCTTTTTTTGGCCGTGGAATTGCCCATGCCATGCCTTTGGACAATTCTTCCAACTCCAATGCATGCAATCTATTGAGCCAAGCATGCCAGGAAAGCCGCGCGCTTTGTTCATCGCCAATAGCCTTGCGGCGTCTTCAGCAGTGGGAGATCTCAAATACTCCTCGCCAAACACTTGCACAATTCCCACTGCAAAGCACTTGACACACATGATGGCTTGGCTCTCACCCATAGCCAAATGATCATCAACTAGATCAGCCGGGATACCATATGCCAACATACGCAAAGCGGCTGTCACCTTCAGAAAAGTGCTATGCCCGAGCTCTCCGGCAGCATTCCTCCTTTGCTGGAAAAACCGGTCATGGCTCGCTAGTTTCTCTGCAATGCGCCTGAACAAGTCGGTGCTCATCCTAAACCGGCGACGAAAATACGACTCCGGGTATGTGGGATTCTCCACGAAATAGTTCTTCATCAATCTGTTATGGGCATCAAATTTTCTCCCGACCCATAACCGAACCACCGTGTTTCAGTTTTTTATTGATATGCATAGCTACGATCATTGCAAGATCCTCCTCCTCTTCCATATCAAATTCTTCTTCGGAAGAATCATACGACGAACTCATCTACAATGTTCAATACTATAATATAAAAACTACAATTCAAAACATGCACCAAATTCATGAAGTTTGAGCAATACATACCTTGTAGGCGTTTTGTCGAACACCTTGCGGGCGCGGCGCAGCAGCGAGTGCTCGGGCGCTGTTCCTCGGACGACGGAGGCGCGCGGGCGCCGGCGGTACTAGGAGGGGATGGGCGGAAGCGCGGGCGCGCGGGGATAGGCCGGGGAAGCCTGAGACGGTCGCCGGGGTGCGCGGGCGGCGGCGGCGGCGCGGCCGGTCGGGGGTGGAAGCGCGAGAGGAAGAGCGGGCGCGAGCGCTCGAGTGTGCCGCGCGCTGTAGTGGGCGCCCGAAATACGCCGCGCGGGTAAGTGTTTTTGACCGCGCACCCAACCCGTTTTAGCGCGCGCGCCGTTTTTGCGCGCCCGCTGGAGCGCCCTGACGCGTTGCGCGCGCGCTAAAACGACCTATTTTGCGGCGCGGCGCTAGTTTAGCGCGGCTGTTGGAGATGCTCTGAGAGAGAACCACCTACTCATGTGTTGAGGCCAAGATATTCGATTCCTACCATATGAAACTTGATCTCTAGCCTTCCCCAAGTTGCTTTCCACTCAAATGTTCTTTCCACCAGATCCAAATCCTATGAGAGAGAGTTGAGTGTTGGGGAGACTATCATTTGAAGCACAAGAGCAAGGAGTTCATCATCAACGCACCATTTGTTACTTCTTGGAGAGTGGTGTCTCCTAGATTGGCTAGGTGTCACTTGGGAGCCTCCGACAAGATTGTCGAGTTGAACCAAGGACTTTGCAAGGGCAAGGAGATTGCCTACTTCGTGAAGATCTACCGCTAGTGAGGCAAGTCCTTCGTGGGCGATGGCCATGGTGGGATAGACAAGGTTGCTTCTTCATGGACCCTTCGTGGGTGGAGCTCTCCGTGGACTCGCGCAACCGTTACCCTTCGTGGGTTGAAGTCTCCATCAACGTGGATGTACGATAGCACCACCTATCGAAACCACGCCAAAAACATCCTTGTCTCAAATTGCGTTTGAATCCTCCAAAACCCTTCCCTTACATTCTTGCAAGTTGCATGCTTTACTTTCCGCTGCTCATATACTCTTTGCATGCTTGCTTGCTATATGTTGTGAATGTTAAACTTGTGCCTAAACTCCACTTAAACTTAAAGAAGCTAAAAACTGCAACTTTGGCCCTTAGTGTCTAATCACCCCCCTCTAGACACCTCTTCTCAAGGTCCTACAGTTTGTACACTCCAATCCCATCCCTTTACTTTATTGCAAGTTGCATGCTTTACTTTCCGCTACTCATTTGCTCTTTGCATGCTTTCTTGAATTTTATTGTGAATGCTTGAAATTATGCTAATTTGCAACCTCAACTTGAAAAACCTAAAAACTGCTATCTTTACTTGTTGAGGGTCTAATCACCCCCCTCTAGACACCTCTTCTCAATCCTTTCAATTGGTATCAGAGTTTTGGTCTACATTGCTTTGGTTTAAGCACCATTGGAGGAAGATGGATGAGTCTACGATTGGAGTATTAGACGTAGAGTGCCTGTGCTTGATGGAGAGTTCTTTATTGAGTGAAAAAATGAGATGCTTGGAATTTTTTGTGAATATCACTTGAACAAGTAGATAACTAATCCTTGTGAACCCCCTGTTGACCCCTTGCATCCTACCCCTGATGAGTGTCTTTATATGATTCACAATCTTAGAACTATCAATCTTATCACTACGGGTTTGCCTAGAAATTTGATTGCTCACTTGCCAACTCTTGAATGTGCTTATACTATATGGAGATTTCTTGAGGAACGATTTCCGGACTATTCCTTGAAAAACTTAGATGAGATTCTTCATAATTCTATTGCTTTGAATAAGATGAATCCCAATGATACTAAGTTTGGTGATTGTCTATTTGAGCTTTGTGACCTTATGCATGACAAAGGAGATGTTGGAATCATTAGCAATATCAATCATTTCTGAAGTCATTAGAATTCATAGAGATGCACATTGTCATGATCACAAAACTAATGAATCACTTCCTCTAGGAAATGATCGATCACAAGATGATGTTGAACATGGATACTATGATGAGGATGATGATAGTGCCTATGATCTCAATGAGTCTATGAGACACTTTGCTCTTATGGCTAACCTTCGCAGCTACATGGCTGGAGTAAAGGAATGGGTTCTTGATAGTGGATGTACCAATCACATGACTAGAGACAAGGATATGTTTCGTGAGCTTGCTGAAAACGACGGACCTCGAAAGTATGTCACTTTTGGTGATAACTCAAAGGGTAAGGTGGTTGGCCTTGGTAAGGTGGCCATCTCACATGACAGCTCCATACAAAATGTTATGCTCTTTGAGTCTCTTGGCTATAATTTACTTTCTGTATCTAGACTAGCCGACTTCGGTTTCAATGTCTTATTTACTGAAATAGATTGCCAAGTGTTTCGAAGAGATAATCACAATATGGTCTTTACCGGCATACTAGAGGTGATCTATACATTGTTGATTTCACTAAAAAGCTCAACCTAGAACTTGCTTAATTGCTAAATCATCTAAAGGTTGGTTTTCGCATAGACGGTTAGGTCATGTGGGCATGCGAAATCTTGACAAGCTTATTAAAGGTGATCATATCCTTGGTGTTAAAGATGCTATATTTGACAAGGATAGACATGTAGCACTTGCCAACCAGGAAAACAAGTTGGAGGAAGTCATCCCGTGAAGAACATCATGACCACGACAAGACCACTTGAGCTACTTCACAGGGATCTTTTGGGTCCTAATGCCTACAAGAGTCTCGGTGGTTACTTATTTGAATTGGTCATTGTTGATGAATTTTCAAGATTTACGTGGGTGTTCTTTCTTGATGATAAATTGCAGGTCCAAAAGATCTTCAAAAACTTTGCTAGGAAGGCCCGAAACAAATTTGAAGTGAAGATCAAGAAGGTTTACAGTGACAACGGAACAAAGTTCAAGAACGCCAACATGGACACCTTTCTTGACGAAGAAGGGATTTCACACGAGTTGTCGGCTACATACACACCTCAACAAAATGGAGTTGTTGAGATGAAGAACCGGACGCTCATCGAAATGGAGAGAACGATGCTTGATGAGTACAAGACACCAAAACACTTTTGGGCGGAAGCGGTTGAGACAACTTGCCATGCTAAAAATCGTCTATATCTTCACAAGCTACTTGGCAAGATAACATACGAGCTTCTCACCGGTAACAAACCTAAAAATGGATACTTTCGGGTATTCGGCTCAAAGTGCTACATTCTTGATAAGCATCATTGTTCGAAATTTGCTCCTAAATCGCATGAAGGTTTCCTACTCGGTTATGGCTCAATCTCTCACACATACCGTGTCTACAACAATTTCACCCGAAAGTTGAAGAGACGGTAGATGTGAAGTTTGTAGAATCTAACTGCTCACAAGTAGAGCAATTGCCAATTGATGTAGGTGACAAAGATCCTTCAGAAGCTATACAAGACTTGTCTATTGGCAAGATTCACCCAATGGAGGTGAAGGAGGGTACCTCGTCTGTCCAAGTGGAAGCCTCAACTTCACGCCAAGGTGATCCGCAAGTTGACTTGGAGGCATCCACAAGTGGGACACATCAAGACGATGAAAACGAGGATGTACAACAAGATGAACCTCAACGACCTCCCTCTCGACCTCCACGAGAGAACAACACCGCCAACAACAACGGAGAAAGACAAGAAGAAGAGCAAGACAATGAAGAGGATGTTCCACCCCGACCCAAACAAAAGCTCGCACGAGTTCGAGCAAGAGTCTCAAGAGATCATCCCGTCGAACAAATCTCTAATGATATTCAAACCGGGAGAGTTACTCGCTCTAAAACTCGTTTGGCTCATTTTTGTGAACATTACTCATTCATTTCTAGCATTGAACCTATGAAGGTTGATGATGCTCTTGATGATCCGGATTGGGCGAACGCTATACATGAAGAGCTACACAATTTCGAGAGGAACCCAGTGTGGACGTTGCTTGAAAAGCCCGATGAGAAGCACAATGTCATTGGAACCAAATGGGTGTTTCGGAACAAGAAAGATGAAGATGTACAAGTTTTACGCAACAAGGCTCGTCTCGTTGCTCAAGGCTACACTCAAGTTGAAGGTATGGACTATGGTGAGACATACGCCCCCGTTGCTAGACTTGAGTCCATACGCATCTTACTTGCTTATGCTAATCATCATGACATCACCTTATATCAAATGGACATCAAAAGTACTTTTCTTAATGGTGAAATTGAGGAGGAAGTTTATGTTAACAACCTCCCAGTTTTTTAATCCCAAGAAACCCAACCATGTTTACAAACTTCGCAAAGTTCTTTATGGTCTTAAACAAGCTCCTAGAGCATGGTATAAATGCTTGACTAGGTTCCTTATTGAATAAGGCTTTGAAATGGGTAAAATTAATTCTACACTTTTTACTAAAAGGGTTAATGGTGAATTGGTGTGCCAAATTTATGTTGATGACATCATATTTGGTTCGACTAACCATCATTTTAGTGAAATATTTGGAAGGCTAATGTCGAAGAAGTTTGAGATGTCTATGATGAGTGAACTCAAGTTCTTTCTTGGTTTGCAAACCAAGCAAACTAAGGAGGGTACCTTTGTCTCTCAAACAAAGTACACCAAGGACTTATTCAAGAAGTTCAACATGCAAGATTGCAAAGGTATGAGTACCCCAATGCCTACTAGTGGACATCTTGACATGACAAAGGATGGCGACCGGTTGACCAAAAGGTTTACCACTCTATGATTGGTTCATTGTTATATCTATGTGACTCCCTTCCCAATATTATGCTAAGTGTGTGCATGTGCACGATATCAAGCGGCCCCCAAGGAATGTCATCTTAAGGTTGTGAAAAGGATAATGAGATACTTAATTCACACACCAAGTTTTGGCATTTGGTATCCTAAGAGGCCTTCTTTTGATCTTGTTGGCTACTCCGACTCGGATTATGCCCGTGACAAGGTTGATAGAAAGTCCACTTTAGGTACTTGTCAATTTCTTGGTAAATCTCTTGTGTCTTGGTCCTCCAAGAAACAAAACTCGGTATCCTTATCCACCGCTAAAGCGGAATACATTGCCGCCGGTTCCTGTTATGCTCAATTACTTCGGATGACCCAAACTCTTAAAGATTATGGGATATATGTGAAACATGTTTCATTGCTTTGTGACAACGAGAGTGCTATTAAGATTGCTCATAATCCCATGCAACATTCTCGAACTAAACATATTGAAGTTCGTCATCATTTCATTCGAGATCATGTTGCTAAGGGAGATATCAAACTTAAGCATGTTTGTACCAATAAGAAATTGGCGGATATATGCACCAAACCCTTGATGAGAAAGTGTTTTGCCGTTTGAGAGGTGAATTGAACATCATTGATGCCTTAAACTTGGAGTAGAAACTCAATGTGGATGCATGCAAGGCGTGAGCCTTTCTATGACTAACCCTTGACATTTCTCTTATGATGTTGATCATGTGTCTCGGATATACTTGTACACTTGCATGCTATCTAACTGTTGTAGGTACTTGGATCAATTCTATGAGATTGCAACTCAATCACTTTCTAAGCAATCTCTACATCTCCAAGTGTCTACAATACGTTGGTTGAAGACAAGGAAGCATGAATCACTCCAATATATCCTTTGACAACTTCTATATATCAAATTTCATTTGCTATCAAATTTCATGATTGTGATGTTGGATACACAAGTGCTCCTCCTTGCAAAATTAACCCATGTAGGAAGATGAACTTCAACCTCAAGCGGTGTTCCCAACTCTTGATGGACTACATCAACTTTGAGCACCCTACACAAGTTCAACTACATGATCAAGATCACCACCACCAAGGTATGTCATTCCATCTTAGAGATGCTTTACCCCAAGACATAGGTCAAAGCAACTCAACAATGTGTGAATACATCAAAATGCTTAAACGAAAAATGGCAACCCCATTTTAAGCTTGAACGATGAGTATGACCTATGATCAAGTGCCTTCTCTTGACTCGTAAGTCAATATACTCTAACATAGGTGACTTTGTCGCCGACCAATTCTAGATGAAGTTCTCTTCTATATTCTTGCATGCATTTTCCCCTTTCAAAAAAAACTTCATCTAGGTTTCTTTTTATTTCTCTGCTATTTTCTGCATTTCCCTGCATTTAATTCATTGCAAATTCTTTTAGTTAATTCCCTGCAAATCTTTGTGAGAACTTATTTGCCTTAGTGAGATGAGATGACACAATCCTTTCTCTATGATGAACTCAGCCTCACCAATCGTTTCTTTTCGATGAGACCGAAACAATTCGGTGTCACCGAAGAAAAGAGCTCGGTGTTACCGACTTCACCGCAATGGAAACATTTTGTCATTTGCATTCTGATTTTCTTATCCAGCTCCACTCGACAATTCTTATCCTCTACCAGCATCACATTTTTCACACTGATTTGCCATGTGACTCAAGTACCAAACCTATTTGACTTGAACTCTAGAAGAACCCTTCTTGGAAATTGATGTCGAAGGGGGAGAGAGCGGTCACATTAAAGCTTAATCACAAAAGGGACAAAGACTTCTTAATCTTCCCAGATGCTTGGTAAACAAATAGTAGAGAAGCCACATGTCCTTTAGAGGGGAAAGATATATTAGTTGAAGATAATTCTTTGTGTCTTTGCTATGTTTTTCTTTTGCTTTTCATTTTCTCTGATTTTCTATTACCCTATCTTCTCCCATTATCCAATATCAAATTCAGGGGGAGAAAGACATCTAAGGGAAGA
The DNA here is from genome assembly GCF_018294505.1 of Triticum aestivum. NCBI lineage: Eukaryota > Viridiplantae > Streptophyta > Magnoliopsida > Poales > Poaceae > Triticum > Triticum aestivum. The sequence goes on from NC_057801.1 coordinate 689,211,771, forward strand.
AAATCTTTGGAATTCATTGCATATATTTATTCTCGGGGATATGTCAATAACCAACTAGAGTACTAAGTGCTCACTCTCTACATGTCATCCCAGTCTTGGTACTCTTGTGGTCTCCCATTCTTGCTCTGTCTAGTAGATGTTCTTGTGTTATCTAACCTTGTTTTCTCAGGGTCATCAATTCCAAAGTTAGCTCAAGACCACAAGGTAAGTATATGCATCACACTCATGTGCATGAGGATCTCTTGCTGATGTACATATTGTTTGCAAGAATGACTCATGAACATGCAGGTACATTCTCTGCATTTCACATCATTTGCTCTGATGCATATAGCCAAGATACATGTAATTCATTGCTTGCTCTGACATGTTTATGCTTTCACCTACTCTTATGATCTATCTTCACATGATTGTATAAACGTAGGGGGAGCTAATGCATGTTGCATGTTCTTCCAAAGCTTTACTTGTTATACCTCATATCTTTATCTAAAGCTTTGATGTGTTATCATCAATTACCAAAAAGGGGAAGATTGAAAGCACAAGTGCTCACTGGGTGATTTTGGTAATCAATGTCAATATATCTCTTGCTGGACTAATACTTCTACCTAGTATATTTCAGATGAGTTCAACATTGGAGTGGCAGGACAAGAGGATGTGGAACCCCTTCAAGATGTTAAGGACAAACATTGGCAAAAGCTCAAGACTCTACATTTTCGTTTTAGTGATCCAAGATCACATTGAGTCCATAGGAAAGCCAATACTATTGAAAGGGGATGAGGTGTTACTTAATGGCTTGCTTGCTCAAAGTGCTTAGTGATATGCTCCAAAGCCCTCAGGCACTTTCTCATTTCCGCATTTGTCCTAAACCTAAAGTCAAACTCGGCCCCACCGATTTGATTTATCTGGCAACACTGAGTTCATTGACATAGGCACTGCCACAAACCCTAATAAGTTTGGTCTCACTGATGGGATCTCGGTCTCACCGAGATGGCCTTGCAAACTCTTTGTTAGCTATTGCAGTTATTTCGGTCTCACCGAGATACGCAGTCGGCCCCACCGAGTTTGCTTGACCAAGTCTCTGTTTTCTTATTGCTGAAACCGATCTCACCGAGTTCACGCAATCGGTCTCACCGAGATGAGGTTTTGCACTAACCCTAGCACATCAGTCCCACCGAGTTGACCTTGTCGGTCCCACCGAAATGCATAACATTCACATTTTGAACCAAGCCGATATGGCCGAGTTTAACCATTTGGTCCACCGAGTTTGGGAATTTGTGTGTAACGGTTAGATTTTGTGTGGAGGCTATATATACCCCTCCACCCCTTCTCCATGCGGGAGAGAGCCATCAGAATGTGCCTACATTTCCACTACTCATTTTCTGAGAGAGAATCACCTACTCATGTTGAGATCAAGACATTCCAATCCAAACACAAGAATCTTGATATCTAGCCTTCCCCAAGTTGCTTTCCACTCAAATCATCTTTCCACCATAGCCAAATCTGTGAGAGAGTGTTCAGTGTTGGGGAGACTATCATTTGAAGAACAAGAGCAAGGAGTTCATCATCAACACACCATCTATTACCTTTTGGAGAGTGGTGTCTCCTAGATTGGTTAGATGTCACTTGGGAGCCTCCGTCAAGATTGTGGAGTTGAACCAAGGAGCTTGTAAGGGCAAGGAGATCGCCTACTTCATGAAGATCTACCCTAGTGAGGCAAGTCCTTCATGGGCTATGGCCATGGTGGGATAGACAAGGTTGCTTCTTCATGGACCCTTTGTGGGTGGAGCCCTCCATGGACTCGCGCAGCCGTTACCGTTCATGGGTGGAGCTCTCCGTGGACTCGCGCAGACGTTACCCTTCATGGGTTGAAGTCTCCACCAACGTGGATGGACGATAGCACCACCTATCGGAACCACGCCAAAAATCTCTGTATCTCCAATTGCGTTCCCTTTACTTTCTTGCAAGTTCCATGATTACTTTCTACTGCTCATATGCTCTTTGCATGCTTGCTTGAATTGTATTGTGAATGCTTGAAATTGTGCTAATTTGCAACCTCAACTTAAAAAACCTAAAAACTGCTATCTTTACTTCTTGAGGGTCTAATCACCCCCCTCTAGACACCTCTTCTCGATCCTTTCACCTTCTCTCTAGTAGTCAAGCATTTCGTTATGAATAGAGCAAAGTAAAGCATAGAAGGACACTGCAAGCTAGTGGCGGTGGCTTACAACACACCTCTTTCCTCTCCCATAGTTAAGGTGTGGAGGAAACCCTCAAACTCCGCTGGTATAGGTTCTCTTAATTCCCCATCAGAAGGAATTAAATATATCTCACAAAATTCGGTAAGCAATATTTGGTGAGTTTCAGAATATAAATTAAACTGCACCTCAGGAGGTTCAAGCCTACTCAGAAAATGAAAATTTTGCACAAAGGAATTTGTAAGGATGTGGTGTTGGCACACTCATCTGCGAGAAAGTTGTTTAATCCGGGATTTGCAACAATTTGCACGAACTGTTGGTAGAACCCGGCTTCATTCGAAGGCATTGTGCGACCATTCACAAGGCCGGACCTCCGTCCTATGCGGAGCATTGATGTCACCATCCGATGATTCCCCAGTGGCTCCCTTGGCATTCCTTTTAGAGGAACTCCTTCGAAAGAAATCCATTTCCCTATGAACAAAATTCTAAAAAATTTGGACCACAAAATGATATCAATAAAACTTCACAAGATTGATAGCAACTACTCATATGGATGCCGAGAGGCTATATCAAGCATTCAAACTACTTTGAACTCAAAGAATTCAACATGAAAGCTCATTTTCTGTAGCACCAAGAGTATCTAATTACTCAAAGTATAAACCACTAAAGCAAGAACTAATTGGAGCAATGGAGGAGTTACATACCAAGTAGCAATCCCCCAACACCATTTTGGAAACGAAGCTCCGAGCAAAGAGATCGAAAATCACGAGGTTGGGAGCAAGAAAATGAGAGAGAGAGAGAGAGAGAGAGAGATGTAAGTTTTTTTTCTGGAGGTAGGTGACGAAGTGAGCTAAAGAAGTGAGTGAGTGGGTGCTTGTTGGGCCCAATACCCACAAGGGTGAACCAGGTAGGTGTGGCGCGCCCTAGTGCCTAGTGGGCACCTGGGGCACCCGCCCCTATAGTGTTTTCAGTACCATAAATTCTCAAATATTTAGAAAAAATTGTGTTAAAATTTCAGGTCATTCTAAGCACTTTTATTTTTATCTCATTTTTATTGTACGGATAATTCAGAAAATACGATAATCATGGCATTTTATTATATTTAACTAAAAATAACAGAAAACAAAAAGTAGGGCCAGAAGGTTGTGCTTACTAAATTCATCGACCACATGCCTCTCGAAAATAATCCATTAATAAGGTTGATCAAGTCTTATTAGAAACCACTTTCGATTAGCATGAACCCGAAGAACCTCCGTAAAACACTAAGTTACCTCAATGGGAATATGCATATCCCCTACAATAAGTATTTCATATTTCTTTTTGGCAGTAAGAAGAGGAAGTTGGAAGCTTCATATTTCTTTTTGGCAGTAAGAAGAGGAAGTTGGAAGCTTCCAATAGTAATTTTCGGAGTCTTTTCAATAACATTTATACCATTCACTTGAAATTGTTTCTTCACAAAGTGCACCGTATGCTCATTACCATTGATATGAAAAGTGACCTTGTTTTTGTTGCAATCAATAACAGTCCTACAATATTCAAAAAGGGTCTACCAATGATAATCGACATGTTGTCGTCCTCGGGCATATCAAGTATAATAAAGCATGTTAAGATAGTAATATTTGGAACAACAACGGGCACATCCTCACAAATACCAATAGGTTTGGCAATTGATTTGTCAGCCATTTGCAATGATATTTCATTAGGTGTGACTTTATTCAAATCAAGTCTTTTATATAAAGAGAAAGGCATAACGCTAACACCGGAACCAAATCACATAAAGCAGTTTTGACATAACTTCTTTTAATGGAGCATTGTATAATTTGTATTCTGGGATCTCCTAGTTTCTTAGGTACTCCATCCTTAAAAGAATAATAGCAAGCATGGTGGAGATTTCAGCTTCCAGTATTTTTCTTTTATTAGTGATAATGTCTTTCATGTATTTAGCATAAGGGGCCTTCTTCAAAATATCAGTCAAACGAGTACGCAGAAAGACTGGCCTAAGCATTTCAGAAGCATTCAAATTCTTCCTCATCCTTTTTATTAGATGGTTTGGGTGGAAAGGGCATGGATTTCTGAACCCATGGTTCTCTTTCTTTACCATGTTTTCTAGCAACAAAGTCTCTTTTATCATAATGTTTATTTTTAGTAAGCGGGTTATCAAGATCAACAACAGGTTCTATTTCAACGTCATTTTCTGGTTCTTTATCATTACCTAATTGAGCATCTACATGAACATATTCGTTATCACTAGATGAATGTTCATTTCCAGATTGTGTTTCATCATCAGAAATAGAGAAATTATTATTATCCTCAGAACGTTTTTCTACCTCGGGTTCACTAGAAGTATACAAAGTCCTATCATTTTTCTTTTTCTTTTTCTTTTTTGGATGGACTAGGTGCAGACACATTAGTTCTTTGAAAGTCTTGTTCAATTCTTTTTGGGTGTTCCTCAGGATAAAGTGGCTCCTGAGTCATTCTACCTCCTCTAGTCATTACTCTAACAGCATGATCATTCATATTATTATTCATTTCATTAAGCAACTTACTTTGAGATTTAGCTACTTGTTCTAAGTGAGTTTGGACCATAGAAGCATGTTTACTAACACCTTTGACATCATTAACAATTCTAAACAGCAAGTCTCTCAAACATGCAATCATTTCAACTGTTTCATAACATTTGCATTAAAATGATCTTGCTTCATGATATAGTTGTCAAATTCATATAAGAAGTGACTAGGAGGTTTATTATAAGGGATATCACCTTCATCAAACTTTAAAAGAGAATTTACCTCTACCACCTCTGGTGGTGTGTCAAGACCATGTATTTCTGCAATAGGTGGTAAATTCTTAACATCTTCAGCTTTAATACCTTGTTCCTTCTATTGGAAATATGCCCTAGAGGCAATAATAAATGGATTATTATTATATTTCCTTGTTCATGATAATTGTCTTTTATTCATGCTATAATTGTATTGTCCGGAAATCGTAATACACGTGTGAATACATAGACCACAATACGTCCCTAGTAAGCCTCTAGTTGACTAGCTCGTTGGTCAACAGATAGTCATGGTTTCCTGACTATGGACATTAGATGTCATTAACAACGGGATCACGTCATTAGGAGAATGACGTGATGGACAAGACCCAATCCTAAGCATAGCACAAGATCGTGTAGTTCGTTTTGCTAGAGCTTTTCCAATGTCAAGTATCTCTTCCTTAGACCATGAGATCGTGTAACTCCCGGATACCGTAGAAGTGCTTTGGGTGCACCAAACGTCACAACGTAACTGGGTGACTATAAAGGTGCACTACAGGTATCTCCGAAAGTGTCTGTTGAGTTGACACGGATCGAGACTGGGATTTGTCACTCCGGATTACGGAGAGGTATCACTGGGCCCACTCGGTAGTGCATCATCATAATGAGATCAAAGTGACCAAGTGTCTGGTCACGGGATCATGCATTACGGTACGAGTAAAGTGACTTGCCGGTAACGAGACTGAACGAGGTATTGGGGTACCGACGATCGAGTCTCGGACAAGTAACATACCGTCTGACAAAGGGAATAGTATATAGGGTTGATTGAATCCTCGACATCGTGGTTCATCCGATTACATCATCGAGGAGCATGTGGGAGCCAACATGGGTATCCAGATCCCGCTGTTGGTTATTGACCGGAGAGCCGTCTCGGTCATGTCTGCATGTCTCCCGAACCCGTAGGGTCTACACACTTAAGGTTCGGTGAAGCTAGGGTTATAAGGAAGACTTGTATGTGATTACCGAATGTTGTTCGGAGTCCCATATGAGATCCCGGACGTCACGAGGAGTTCCGGAAGGGTCCGGAGGTAAATATTTATATATGGCAAGTTGTCATGCGGACACCGGAAAGTTTCGAGGGCATATCGGTATTGTACCGGGGCCACCGGAAGGATTCCGGGGGTCCACCGGGAGGGGCCACCCCTCTTGGTGGGCCACATGGGCCGCGTGGGGCAGGGCACCAGCCCCTGGAGGGCTGGGCGCCCCCCCCCTTGGGCCCATGTGCCTAGGGTTGGGGGAGGAACCCTAGTGGGGGCGCACCCCCCTTGCTTGGGGGGCAAGCCCCCCTCCCTGGCCGCCGCCCCCCCTCTAGATATCATCTAGAGGGGGCCGGCCCCCTTCCCCTTCCCCTATATATAGAGGGGCGAGGGGAGGGCTGAACACCTGATCCAAGGCGCAGCCCCTCCCCTCCCCAACACCTCTCCTCCTCCGTTGAGTGCTTGGCGAAGCCCTGTCGGAGTACTGCCTCTCCACCATCATCACGCCGTCGTGGTGCTGCTGGAGCCTTCTTCCTCAACCTCTCCTTCCCCCTTGCTGGATCAAGAAGGAGGAGACATCATCCGTACCGTACGTGTGTTGAACGCGGAGGTGCTGTCCGTTCAGCACTTGGTCATCGGTGATCTGAATCATGGCGAGTACGACTCCATCATCACCGTTCCCTCGAACGCTTCCGTACGCGATCTACAAGTGGTAAGTAGATGCAATCTCTCTCTCATGACTCGTTTCTTAGATGAACTCATAGATGGATCTTGGTGAAACCGTAGGAAAAATTTTAATTTTCTGCAACGTTCCCCAACAGTGGCATCATGAGCCAGGTTTATGCGTAGTTCTCTATTGCACGAGTAGAACACAATTTTGTTGTGGGCGTAGATCTTGTAAACTTGCTTGCCACTACTAGTCTTTTCTTGCTTCAGCGGTATTGTGGGATGAAGCGGCCCGGACCGACCTTACACATACGCTTACGTGAGACAGGTTCCACCGACTGACATGCACTAGTTGCATAAGGTGGCTAGCGGGTGTCTTTCTCTCCTACTTTAGTTGGAGCGGATTCGATGAAAAGGGTCCTTATGAAGGGTAAATAGAAGTTGACAAAATCACGTTGTGGTTATTCGTAGGTAAGAAAACGTTCTTGCTAGAACCCAATTGCAGCCACGTAAAAGATGCAACAACAATTAGAGGACGTCTAACTTGTTTTTGCAGCAATTGACATGTGATGTGATATGGCCAGAAGTTGTGAATGATGAATGATATATTGTGATGTATGAGATCATGTTCTTGTAATAGGAATCATGACTTGCATGTCGATGAGTATGACAACCGGCAGGAGCCATAGGAGTTGTCTTTATTTTTGTATGACCTGCGTGTCATTGAAGAACGCCATGTAAATTACTTTACTTCATTGCTAAACACGTTAGCCATAGAAGTAGAAGTAGTCGTTGGCGTGACAACTTCATGAAGACACAATGATGGAGATCATGATGATGGAGATCATGGTGTCATGCCGGTGACGAAGATGATCATGGAGCCCCGAAGATGGAGATCGAAGGAGCTATATGATATTGGCCATATCATGTCACTACTTTATAATTGCATGTGATGTTTATTATGTTTATGCATCTTGTTTACTTAGAATGGCGGTAGTAAATAAGATGATCCCTTATAATAATTTCAAGAAAGTGTTCCCCCTAACTGTGCACCGTTGCTAAAGTTCGTCGTTTCGAAGCACCACATGATGATCTGGTGTGATAGATTCTTACGTTCACATACAACGGGTGTAAGACAGATTTACACATGCAGAACACTTAGGGTTAACTTAACGAGCCTAGCATGTACAGACATGGCCTCGGAACACAGAGACCAAAAGGTCGAACATGAGTCGTATAGAAGATACGATCAACATGGAGATGTTCACCGATGATGACTAGTCCGTCTCACGTGATGATCGGACACGGCCTAGTCGACTCGGATCGTGTAACACTTAGATGACTAGAGGGATGTCAAATCTGAGTGGGAGTTCATTCAATAATTTGATTAGATGAACTTGATTATCATGAACTTAGTCTAAAACCTTTGCAAATATGTCTTGTAGATCAAATGGCCAACGCTCATGTCAACATGAACTTCAACGCGTTCCTAGAGAAAACCAAGCTGAAAGATGATGGCACCAACGATACGGACTGGGTCCAGAACCTGAGGATCATCCTCGTAGCTGCCAGGAAACAATATGTCCTAGAAGGACCGCTAGGTGACGCTCCCGTCCCAGAGAACCAAGACATTATGAATGCTTGGCTGTCTCGTGCTGATGATTACTCCCTCGTTCAATGAGGCATGCTTTACAGCTTAGACCCGGGGCTCCAAAAGTGTTTTGAGCAACACGGAGCATATGAGATGTTCGAGGAGCTGAAACTAGTTTTTCAAGCTCATGCCCGGGTCAAGAGATATGACGTCTCCGACAAGTTCTATAGTTGTAAGATGGAGGAAAATAGTTCTGTCAGTGAGCACATACTCAAAATGTCTAGGTTGCACAACCGCCTGTCCCAGCTGGACATTAACCTCCCGGACGAGGCGGTCATTGACAGAATCCTTCAGTCGCTCCCACTGAGCTACAAGAGCTTTGTGTTGAACTACAATATGCAGGGGATGGTGAAGACCATTCCTGAAGTATTCTCAATGCTGAAGTCAGCAGAGGTTGAAATCAAGAAAGAACATCAAGTGTTGATCGTCAATAAGACCACTAAGTTCAAGAAGGGCAAGGGCAAGAAGAACTTCAAGGAGGACGGCAAGGATGTTGCCGCGCTCGGTAAACCAGTTACTGGGAAGAAGTCAAAGAATGGACCCAAGCCTGAGACTGAGTGCTTTTATTGCAAGGGGAAGGGTCACTGGAAGAGAAACTGCCCCAAATACTTAGCGGATAAGAAGGCCGGCAACACTAAAGGTATATTTGATATACATGTAATTGATGTGTACCTTACCAGTACTCGTAGTAACTCCTGGGTATTTGATACTGGTGCCGTTGCTCATATTTGTAACTCACAGCAGGAGCTGCGGAATAAGCGGATACTGGCGAAGGACGAGGTGACGATGCGCGTCAGGAATGGTTCCAAGGTCGATGTGATCGCCGTCGGCACGCTACCTCTACATTTACCTATGGGATTAGTTTTAAACCTCAATAATTGTTATTTAGTGCCAAGTTTGAGCATGAACATTGTATCTGGATCTCGTTTAATACGAGATGGCTACTCATTTAAATCCGAGAATAATGGTTGTTCTATTTATATGAGAGATATGTTTTATGGTCATGCCCCGATGGTCAATGGTTTATTCTTAATGAATCTCGAACGTAATGTTACACATATTCATAGCGTGAATACCAAAAGATGTAAAGTTGATAACGATAGTCCCACATACTTGTGGCACTGCCACCTTGGTCACATTGGTGTCAAGCGCATGAAGAAGCTCCATGCTGATGGACTTTTAGAGTCTCTCGATTATGAATCATTTGACACATGCGAGCCATGCCTCATGGGTAAAATGACCAAGACTCCGTTCTCCGGAACAATGGAGCGAGCAACCAACTTATTGGAAATCATACATACTGATGTGTGTGGTCCAATGAGCGTTGAGGCTCGCGGAGGATATCGTTATGTTCTCACTCTCACTGATGACTTGAGTAGATATGGGTATGTCTACTTGATGAAACACAAGTCTAAGACCTTTGAGAAGTTCAAGGAATTTCAGAATGAAGTAGAGAATCAACGTGACCGAAAGATAAAATTCTTACGATCGGATCGTGGAGGAGAATATTTAAGTCACGAATTTGGTACACACTTAAGAAAATGTGGAATCGTTTCACAACTCACGCCGCCTGGAACACCTCAGCGTAACGGTGTGTCCAAACGTCGTAATCGCACTCTATTGGATATGGTGCGATCTATGATGTCTCTTACCGATTTACCGCTATCATTTTGGGGATACGCTCTAGAGACAGCTACATTCACTTTAAATAGGGCACCGTCTAAATCCGTTGAGACGACACCGTATGAATTATGGTTTGGGAAGAAACCTAAGCTGTCGTTTCTAAAAGTTTGGGGATGCGATGCTTATGTGAAGAAACTTCAACCTGAAAAGCTCGAACCCAAGTCGGAAAAATGCGTCTTCATAGTATACCCTAAGGAAACCATTGGGTATACCTTCTACTTAAGATCTGAGGGCAAGATCTTTGTTGCCAAGAACGGATCCTTTCTGGAAAAAGAGTTTCTCTCGAAAGGAGTAAGTGGGAGGAAAGTAGAACTCGATGAAGTACTACCTCTTGAACCGGAAAGTAGTGCAGCTCAGGAAAACGTTCCTGTGGTGCCTACACCGAATGGAGAGGAAATTAATGATGATGATCAAGGTACTTTTGATCAAGTTGCTACTGAACTTCGTAGGTCCACAAGGACACGTTCCACACCAGAGTGGTATGGCAACCCTGTCCTGGAAATCATGTTGTTAGACAACGGTGAACCTTCGAACTATTAAGAGGCGATGGCGGGCCCAGATTCCAACAAATGGCTAGAAGCCATGAAATCCGAGATAGAATCCATGTATGAAAACAAAGTGTGGACTTTGACTGACTTGCCCGATGATCGGAGAGCAATAGAAAACAAATGGATCTTTAAGAAGAAGACGGACGCGGATGGTAATGTCACCATCTATAAAGCTCGACTTGTCGCTAAGGGTTATCGGCAAGTTCAAGGGATTGACTATGATGAGACTTTCTCTCCCGTACCGAAGCTTAAATCTGTCCGAATCATGTTAGCAGTTGCCGCATACTATGATTATGAGATATGGCAGATGGACGTCAAAACGGCATTCCTTAACGGGCATCTTAAGGAAGAACTGTATATGATGCAGCCGGAGGGTTTTGTCGATCCTAAGAATGCTAACAAAGTATGCAAGCTCCAGCGATCCATTTATGGGCTGGTGCAAGCATCTCGGAGTTGGAACATTTGCTTTGATGAGATGATCAAAGCGTTTGGGTTTATGCAGACTTATGGAGAAGCCTGCGTTTACAAGAAAGTGAGTGGGAGCTCTGTAGCATTTCTCATATTATATGTAGATGACATACTTTTGATGGGAAATGATATAGAATTCTTGGACTGCATTAAGGCCTACTTGAATAAGTGTTTTTCAATGAAGGACCTTGGAGAAGCTGCTTACATATTAGGCATCAAGATCTATAGGGATAGATCGAGACGCCTCATAGGTCTTTCACAAAGCACATACCTTGATAAGATTTTGAAGAAGTTCAAAATGGATCAGTCCAAGAAAGGGTTCTTGCCTGTACTGCAAGGTGTGAGATTGAGCTCGGCTCAATGCCCGACCACGGCAAAAGATAAAGAAGAGATGAGTGTCATCCCCTATGCCTCAGCCATAGGATCTATTATGTATGCCATGCTGTGTACCAGACCTGATGTAAACCTTGCACAAAGTTTGGTAGGAAGGTACCAAAGTAATCCCGGCAAGGGACACTGGACAGCGGTCAAGAATATCCTGAAGTACCTGAAAAGGACAAAGGACATGTTTCTCGTTTATGGAGGTGACGAAGAGCTCGTCGTAAAAGGTTACGTTGACACTAGCTTTGACACAGATCTGGATGACTCTAAGTCACAAACCGGATACGTGTATATGTTGAATGGTGGAGCAGTAAGCTGGTGCAGCTGCAAGTAGAGCGTCGTGGCGGGATCTACATGTGAAGCGGAGTACATGGCAGCCTCGGAGGCAGCACATGAAGCAATTTGGGTGAAGGAGTTCATCACCGACCTAGGAGTCATACCCAATGCGTCGGGGCCGATCAAACTTTTCTGTGACAACACTGGAGCTATTGCCCTTCCCAAGGAGCCCAGGTTTCACAAGAAGACCAGGCACATCAAGCGTCGCTTCAACTCCATCCGTGAAAATGTTCAAGATGGAGACATATATATTTGCAAAGTACATATGGATCTGAATGTCACAGATCCGTTGACTAAACCTCTCTCGCGAGCAAAACATGATCAACACCAGAACTCTATGGGTGTTCGATTCATCACAATGTAACTAGATTATTGACTCTAGTGCAAGTGGGAGACTGTTGGAAATATGCCCTAGAGGCAATAATAAATGGATTATTATTATATTTCCTTGTTCATGATAATTGTCTTTTATTCATGCTATAATTGTATTATCCGGAAATCGTAATACACGTGTGAATACATAGACCACAATACGTCCCTAGTAAGCCTCTAGTTGACTAGCTTGTTGGTCAACAGATAGTCATGGTTTCCTGAATATGGACATTAGATGTCATTGACAACGGGATCGCGTCATTAGGAGAATGACGTGATGGACAAGACCCAATCCTAAGCATAGCACAAGATCGTGTAGTTCGTTTTGCTAGAGCTTTTCCAATGTTAAGTATCTCTTCCTTAGACCATGAGATCGTGTAACTCCCGGATACCGTAGAAGTGCTTTTGGTGCACCAAACTTCACAACGTAACTGGGTGACTATAAAGGTGCACTACAGGTATCTCCGACAGTGTCTGTTGAGTTGACACGGATCGAGACTGGGATTTGTCACTCCGGATTACGGAGAGGTATCACTGGGCCCACTCGGTAGTGCATCATCATAATGAGCTCAAAGTGACCAAGTGTCTGGTCACGGGATCATGCATTACGGTACGAGTAAAGTGACTTGCCGGTAACGAGACTGAACAAGGTATTGGGATACTGACGATCGAGTCTCGGGCAAGTAACATACCGTCTGACAAAGGGAATAGTATACAGGGTTGATTGAATCCTCGACATCGTGGTTCATCCAATGACATCATCGAGGAGCATGTGGGATCCAACATGGGTATCCAGATCCCGCTGTTGGTTATTGACCGGAGAGCCGTCTCGGTCATGTCTGCATGTCTCCCGAACCCGTAGGGTCTACACACTTAAGGTTCGGTGACGCTAGGGTTATAAGGAAGACTTGTATGTGATTACCGAATGTTGTTCGGAGTCCCGGATGAGATCCCGGACATCACGAGGAGTTCCGGAAGGGTCCGGAGGTAAAGATTTATATATGGGAAGTTGTCATGCGGACACTGGAAAGTTTCGGGGGCATATCGGTATTGTACCGGGGCCACCGGAAGGGTTCCGGGGGTCCATCGGGAGGGGCCACCCCTATTGGTGGGCCACATGGGCCGCGTGGGGCAGGGCACCAGCCCCTGGAGGGCTGGGAGCCCCCCCCCCCTTGGGCCCATGCGCCTAGGGTTGGGGGGGGGAACCCTAGTGGGGGCGCACCCCCCTTGCTTGGGGGCAAGCCCCCCTCCCTGGCCGCCCCCCCCCCTCTAGATCTCATCTAGAGGGGGCCGGCCCCCTTCCCCCTTCCCCTATAAATAGAGGGGCGAGGGGAGGGCTGAACACCTGATCCAAGGCGCAGCCCCTCCCCTCCCCAACACCTCTCCTCCTCCGTTGAGTGTTTGGCGAAGCCCTGTCGGAGTACTGCCTCTCCACCATCATCATGCCGTCGTGCTGCTGCTGGAGCCTTCTTCCTCAACCTCTCCTTCCCCCTTGCTGGATCAAGAAGGAGGAGACGTCGTCCGTACCGTACGTGTGTTGAACGCGGAGGTGTTGTCCGTTCAGCACTTGGTCATCGGTGATCTGAATCACGGCGAGTACGACTCGATCATCACCGTTCCCTCGAACACTTCCGTACGCGATCTACAAGTGGTATGTAGATGCAATCTCTCTCTCATGACTCATTGCTTAGATGAACTCATAGATGGATCTTGGTGAAACCGTAGGAAAAATTTTAATTTTCTGCAACGTTCCCCAACACCTTCATACATTTCTTTGCTTCTTGTATATCTTGAGAACTGAGAAATAAAGTACCCCTCTTATTTGGAGTGGGTATAGGAGGTGGTTCAGGAAGTGTCCAATCATTATCATTCTACAATATGTTATTCAATAGTTCCTCATCTTGTTCAATAGTCCGTTCCTAGAAAACACAACCAGCACAACTATCTAGGTGGTACCTAGAAGCATCGGTTAGTCCATTATAGAAGATATCAAGTATTTTGTTTTTCTTAAGAGGATGATCAGGCAAGTGCTACGTCCTGAGCTTGCATTGGTTTTCCTTGAAGAGGAAAGGGTGATGCAGCACCGTAGCGTAAGTATTTCCCTCAGTTTTTTAGAACCAAGGTATCAATCCAGTAGGAGGCTTCTCAACAAGTCCCACGAACCTACACAAACAAACAAAGAACTCGCAACCAACGCGACAAAGGGGTTGTCAATCCCTTCACAGCCACTTGCGAAAGTGAGATTTGATAGAGATAATATGATAAGATAAATATATTTTTGGTATTTTATAATATAGATGCAGAAAATAAAGATGCAAATAAAAGTAGATTGGAAGCAAATTTGATAAGAGATAGACCCAGGGGCCATAGGTTTCACTAGTGTCTTCTCTCAAGAGCATAAGTATTACAGTGGGTGAACAAATTACTGTCGAGCAATTGATAGAAAAGCGAATAATTATGACGTTATCTAGGCATTATCATGTATATAGGCATCACGTCCGCAACAAGTAGACCGACTCCTGCCTGCATCTACTACTATTAGTCCACACATCAACCGCTATCCAGCATGCATCTAGAGTATTAAGTTCATAAGAACAGAGTAACACATTGAGCAAGATGACATCATGTAGAGGGATAAACTCAAGCAATATGATATAAACCCCATATTTTTATCCTCGATGGCAACAATACAATACGTGTCTTGCAACCCTTTCTGTCACTGGGTAAGAACACCGCAAGATTGAACCCAAAGCTAAGCACTTCTCCCATGGCAAGAAAGAGCAATCTAGTAGGCCAAACCAAACCGATAATTCGAAGAGACTTGCAAAGATAACTCAATCATATAAAAGAATTTAGAGAAGATTCAAATATTATCCATAGATAAATCTCATCATAGACCCACAATTCATCGGATCTCGACAAACACACCGCAAAAAGAGATTACATCGAATAGATCTCCACAAGAGGGGGAGAACATTGTATTGAGATCCAAAAAGAGAGAAGAAGCCAACTAGCTAATAACTATGAACCCAAAGGTCTATGGTAAACTACTCACAACTCATCGGAAGGGCTATGGTGTTGATGTAGAAGCCCTCCATGGTGAGTTCTCCCTCCGGCAGAACACCCGCGACGGCTCCAAGATGGGATCTCGTGGATACAAAAGGTTATGGTGGTGGAAATTGTGTTTCAGTTGCTCCCTGGATGTTTTCGGGGTACGTAGGCTTATATAGGAGGAAGAAGTACGTCGGTGGATGCCCGAGGGGCCCATGAGACAGGGGGCACGCTCTATAGGGGGGGCGCCCTACTCTCTCGTGGAAGTTTCGGCTGCTTCTTGACTTGCACTCCAAGTCCTCTGGATCATGTTCATTCCAAAAATCACGCTCCCGAAGGTTTCATTCCGTTTGGACTCCGTTTGATATTCCTTTTCTTCGAAATACTAAAATAGGCAAAAAAAACAGCAATACGGGCTGGGCCTCCGGTTAGTAGGTTAGTTCCAAAAATGATATAAATGTGTAAAATAAAGCCCATAAACCTCCAAAACAGGTAATATAATAGCATGGAACAATCAAAAATTATAGATACGTTGGAGACGTATCAAGCATCCCTAAGCTTAATTCCTGCTCGTCCCTGAGTAGGTAAATGATAAAAAAGAAATTTTTGATGTGGAATGCTACCTAGCATAATTCTCAATGTAACTTTATTTATTGTTGCATGAATGTTCAGACCCAAATGATTCAAGATAAAATATTATAAAACATAAAGATAATAATGCTTCAAAGCATACTAACAAATAATCATGTCCTATCAAAATAGCATAGCCAAAGAAAGCTTATCCCTACAAAATCATATAGTTAGGCTATGCTTCATTTCCATTACACAAAATACTCCCATCATGTACAACCCTAATGACGAGCCGAGCAATTGGTTCATACTTTTTAACACGCTTCAGCTTTTTTCAACTCTTACGCAATACATGAGCGCAAGCCATGGACATAGCACTATGGTGGTCTATTGTGGTGGTTGTAAGGACGAAAAGAGGGAGAAGATAGTCTCACATCAACTAGGCATATTAACGCGCTATGGAGATGCCCATCAATAGATATCAATGTGAGTGAGTAGGGATTGCCATGCAACGGATGCACTAGAGCTATAAATGTATGAAAGCTCAACAAAAGAGACTAAGTGGGTGTGCATCCAACTTGCTTGCTCACGAAGACCTAGGGCACTTTGAGGAAGCCCTTTATTGGAATATACAAGCCAAGTTCTATAATGAAAAATTCCCACAAGTATATGAAAGTGACAACATAGGAGACTCTCTATCATGAAGATCATGGTGCTATTTTTTGAAGCACAAGTGTGGAAAAAGAGATAGTAGCAATTGTCCCTTCTCTCTTTTTCTCTCATTTTATTTTTTTATTTTTTTCCTTTTCTCTTTTTTCTTTCTCTTTCTTTTTTCCTTTTTTTCTTTTTGGTGGGCTTCTTTGGCCTCTTTTATTTTTATAAAGTCCCAAGTCTCATCCCGACTTGTGGGGGAATCATAGTCTTCATCATCCTTTCCTCACTGGGACAATGCTCTAATAATGAAGATCATCACACTTTTATCGATTTACAACTCAAAAATTACAACTCAAAGCTACAACAAGATATGACTCTATATGAATGCCTCCGGCGGTGTACCGGGATATGCAATGAATCAAGAGCGACATGTATGAAAATTATGAAGGTGGCCTTGCCACAAATACGATGTCAACTACATGATCATGCAAAGAGCAATATGACAATGATGAAACGTGTCATAATAAGTGGAAGTGGAAGGATGAGTGTGCGTATATCCATGGACTCACATTAGTCATAAAGAACTCATATACTTATTGCAAAAATCTACTTAGCCCTCAAAGAAAGGTACTACTACGCATGCCCCAAGAGGGATAGATTGGTAGGAAAAATCCATCGCTCGTCCCCAACTGCCACTCATAAGGAAGACAATCAAAAGAGCACCTCATGCAACAAATTTGTCACACAACTTTTACTATATGTGCATGCTACGGGACTTGCCAACTTCAACAAAAGTATTTCTCAATTTCATAATTATCCACTAGCATGACCCTAACATTACTACCTTTATATCTCAAAACAATTATCAAGCATCAAATTGATCGTAGTGTTTTAATGCACTTTCTATGATAGTTTTTATTATACCCAACTTGGATGCTCATCATTCTAAGACCAAATTTGTAAACAAAGCAAATACCATGCTGTTCTAAAAGACTCTCAAAATAATATAAGTGAAGAATGAGAGACTAGCAGTTTCTTCAAAATTAATCCACAGCCATGCTCTAAAAGATATAATTGAAGCACTAAAGCAAAAACTATCAAGCTCAAAAAGATATAAGTGAGGCACATAGAGTATTCTATCAAATCCTAATTAAATAGGCTTCTCCCAAAAGGTGTGTACAGCAAGGATGATTGTGGTAAACTAAAAAGCAAAGACTAATATAATACACGATGCTCCAAGCAGAACACATATCATGTGGTGAATAAAAATATAGCTCCAAGTAAAGTTAGCAATGAACGAAGACGAAAGAGGGGATGCCTTCCCGGGGCATCCCCAAGCTTAGGCTTTTGGCTATCCTTGAATATCTTGGGGTGCCTTGGGCATCGCCAAGCTTAGGCTCTTGACACTCCTTATTCCATAGTCCATAAAAGCTTTACCCAAAACTTGAAAACTTCACAACACAAAACTCAACAGGAAATCTTATAAGCTCTGTTAGTGAAAGAAAACAAAACCACCACATAAGGTACTGTAATGAACTCATTCTTTATTTATTTTGGTGTTAAACCTACTATATTCCAAGTTCTATATGGTTCATACCCTTACATACTAGCCATAGATGCATCAAAATAAGCAAACAACACACGAAAAACAGAATCTGTCAAAAACAGAACAGTCTGTAGAAATCTGTAACTAACGCAAACTTCTGGAACTCTAAAACTCCTACCAAAATAGGAAGTCCTAAACAATTTGTTTATTGAACAGCAGCAAAAATAATCAATGCAAAATATCGTTCCTGTGATTTATTGAATTTTTTCTCGTGAGCGCAAAGTTTCTGTTTTTCAGCAGAATCAAATCAACTCATATCATAGGTTATCCTATAGGTTCTACTTGGTACAAACACTAAATAAAACATGAAAACACATCTAAACAGAAATTAGAAACAAAATTTATTACTAAACAGGAACAAAAACAAAAAATATAAAGAAAATCGGGTTGCCTCCCAACTAGCGCTATCGTTTAATGCCCCTAGCTAGGCATTGAGATTTCAATGATGCTCACATGAAAGACAAGAATTAAAGCATAAAGAGAGCATCATGTTGCATGTGAAAAACACATCTAAGTCTAACATACTTCCTATGCATAGGCATCTTGTAAGCAAACAAATTATTAAGGCAAGCAAAAACTAGCATATGCAAGGAAGAACAAAGAGATGATAGCAGTCTCAACATGAAGAGAGGTAATTTAGTAACATGAAAATTTCTACAACCATATTTTCCTCTCTCATAGTAATTAAATGTGGGATCATAAGAAAATTCAACAAAATAGCTATCACATAACATATTCTCAACACGATCCACATGCATGCAAAGTTGACACTCTTCCGAAATAGTGGGATTAACATTAACTAAAAGTCATGACCTCTCCAAACCCACCTTTATCAAAAATTTCATAAGATTGATCAAAATCCAAATATGTGTGATCTAAAGTTGACACTCTTCCGAACCCACTTTCAGTATTATTGCAAACATTATTATCAATCTCATATTCATCAAGGGGCTCAAATAAATTTTCAAGATCATAAGAAAAACCACCCCAATCATGATCATGGAAACAAGTAGTGGACATAGAAAAACTAGCATCCCCAAGCTTAGGGTTTTGCATATTATTAGCACAATTGACATCAAGAGAGTTTATAGTAACATCATTGCAATCATGCTTTTCATTGAAGGAACTACTAAGTATGGGTGCAATAGCAACGATCTCATGTTTAACATAAGGAACTATAGCAAATTCGTTTTCATAAATATTGGCATCATGGCCACAAGAATAGCAAGCATCATGTTCGTCAAGGGATATTTCAACCAAATCATTGGAATCATCATAATCTATAGATTCATGCAAATCATTATTTTCTTCCAAAGTAATGGTCATTCTTTCAATAAATTCTTGGACATGGACATTATGAGCAAAGTTTTCATTGCAATATTTAAGTATGACGGAATTTTCAGACTTGTTAAGAGTAAAATCATACTTTTCAATCAAAGAAGCAAATTCATGAGCACCCTTAAAAACGACAAATTCTTCAATTTGTTTGATATCATAGTAACTATAAACACCCTTTGCATAAGAAGATAAAATTTCATTATCATTGAACTCACATAGGTAGGGAAGGTGTTTTTTTAGGGTTCTTAGAGCAACAAGTAAAATCACAAATTTCACAAAGATTCCAAGCATAGCATAGCAAACTGTTTATATGAAACCATAAAACCTTCCCTTTTTCAGACAAACGATGACGCACAAAATGAGCATGCTCATCTAAAGATTTTCCATCAACTAAGCTAGTTGGGGTTTCAGCACGAGCGCATAAGGATCAAAGATGATCCAAGTAGAACACTTTAAGTGGATCCATAACAATAGATTTTTAGTAAGCAAAGATACAAGCACATAGAAGGCACATGGAGACACAAGCAAACAAAAAGGCAAGCGAAAGAGAGAGTAGAAGATTGGGAAAGAGAGGGCGAATAAAACAGCAAGGGTGAAGTGGGGGAGAGGAAAACAAGAGGCAAATGGCAAATAATGTAAATGCGAGGGAGATGAGTTTGTTAAGGGTACTTGGTATGTCTTGACTTGAGCGAATACCTCCCCGGCAACGGCGCCAGAAATTCTTCTTGCTACGTCTTGAGCTTGCGTTGGTTTTCCTTGAAGAGGAAAGGGTGATGCAACACAGTAGCGTAAGTATTTCCCTCAGTTTTGAGAACCAAGGTATCAATCCAGTAGGAGGCTTCTCAACAAGTCCCACGAACCTACACAAACAAACAAAGAACTCGCAACCAACGCGACAAAGGGGTTGTCAATCCCTTCACAGCCACTTGCAAAAGTGAGATCTGATAGATATAATATGGTAAGATAAATATAGTTTTGGTATTTTTATAATATAGATGCAGAAAATAAAGATGCAAATAAAAGTAGATTGGAAGCAAATATGATAAGAGATAGACCCGGGGGCCATAGGTTTCACTAGTGGCTTCTCTCAAGAGCATAAGTATTACGGTGGGTGAACAAATTACTGTCGAGCAATTGATAGAAAAGCGAATAATTATGATGTTATCTAGGCATGATCATGTATATAGGCATCACGTCCGCAACAAGTAGACCGACTCCTGCCTGCATCTACTACTATTACTCCACACATCGACCGCTATCCAACATGCATCTAGAGTATTAAATCATAAGAACAGAGTAACGCATTAAGCAAGATCACATGATGTAGAGGGATAAACTCAAGCAATATGATATAAACTCCATCTTTTTATCCTCGATGGCAACAATACAATACATGTCTTGCAACCCTTTCTGTCACTAGGTAAGAACACCGCAAGATTGATGTAACACCCCAAGACCGACGCTTCAGAAGACTTCCAGCTATTCCGAGTTTCGCCGTGTGTTTCTTTTGTGCTTGCTCTTTTATTTTTGCATTGCATCATGTCATCATGCCAGCATGTCATTTAATTTTTAAAACCTCAACTTAATAAATTGCATAGATCTTTTGATCTATTTAAATCGAGGGAATTCACATGGTGATTTCTCTTTATAACATATCCTCCTAATATTTATGGAGCTATTTTAGATATTTCATTAATTTGGAATTCACCATAACACACTTGCAAAATATCCCAATGCCTTTGTTATATTAATTCTTGGTCTCCAACCTTGCCATATATTCTCTCATCATATTCCAGAGCTCCACCAAAAATCTCAACATTTTTGGACACTTCAAAAACCAAGTCCTAGTTCAAACCCATTTGAGTGAAATTCAAATGAGTTTGAATTTAAACTTCCATTCATGCCCACTTCTATTTTACCTGGATCAAGCTCATTTTTAGCAGTCCGGAAAATATAACCCTATGCGCATATTCTTTCCCTAACCCCCTCTTCATTTTCCTTCTCTCTAATGATTTTCGGTTATAGAAAATATAAGAGAGAGAGAGAGATCAGCTCACCCAAACCCCCCTGTTCCCCCTCAGCCCACAAAGACCCAGCAGCAGTAGCTGCCAGTTCGGCCCAGGGCCCGGCGGCCTCCTCCCGAACCCTAGCTAACCTAGCCGGACCCTGCAACCCTCCTCGTCGTTCCTCAGCGCCGCACTCGATCCCCATCGCACGCACACCCGCATCGCTGGATCCTCATCTCTCCCTCCTCGTGTTGCACCCCTTGTCCTGATCCCCTCGCCGTCGCAACGACCATCTCCGGCCATGGCGCCGCCTTGCTGCTGCTCCCGCGCCCTTCCTCCTCTCTCCTCCACTCCCTCACGCGCGGCTTGCCTCCCGCCTCCTTCATCTCCTGCATGCCCACACTGTCGCCCGTCCATGGTCGCCACACCGTGTGCTCCGCCGCCCTGCGCCTCTGAAGGAAATATGCCCTAGAGGCAATAATAAAGTTATTATTTATTTCCTTATTTCATGATAAATGTTTATTATTCATGCTAGAATTGTATTAACCGGAAACATAATACATGTGTGAATACATAGACAAACATAGTGTCCCTATTATGCCTCTACTTGACTAGCTCGTTAATCAAAGATGGTTAAGTTTCCTAACCATAGACAGGAGTTGTCATTTGATTAACGGGATCACATCATTAGAAGAATGATGTGATTGACTTGACCCATTCCGTTAGCTTAGCACTTGATCGTTTAGTATGTTGCTATTGCTTTCTTCATGACTTATACATGTTCCTATGACTATGAGATTATGCAACTCCCGTTTACCGGAGGAACACTTTGTGTGCTACCAAACGTCACAATGTAACTGGGTGATTATAAAGGAGCTCTACAGGTGTCTCTGAAGGTACATGTTGGGTTGGCGTATTTCGAGATTAGGATTTGTCACTCCGATTGTCGGAGAGGTATCTCTAGGCCCTCTCGGTAATGCACATCACTTAAGCCTTGCAAGCATTGCAACTAATGAGTTAGTTGCGAGATGATGTATTACGTAACGAGTAAAGAGACTTGCCGGTAATGAGATTGAACTAGGTATTGGATACCGACGATCGAATCTCGGGCAAGTAACATACCGATGACAAAGGGAATAACGTATGTTGTTATGCGGTTTGACCGATAAAGATCTTCGTAGAATATGTAGGAGCCAATATGAGCATCCAGGTTCCGCTATTGGTTATTGATCGGAAACAGTTCTAGGTCATGTCTACATAGTTCTCGAACCCGTAGGGTCCGCACGCTTAAGGTTTCGATGACAGTTATATTATGACTTTATGAGTTTTGATGTACCGAAGGAGTTCGGAGTCCCGTATGAGATCGGGGACATGACGAGGAGTCTCGAAATGGTCGAGACGTAAAGATCGATATATTGGACGACTATATTTGGACTTCGGAAAGGTTCCAAGTGATTCGGGTATTTTTCGGAGTACCGGAGAGTTACGAGAATTCGCCGGGGAGTATATGGGCCTTATTGGGCCATACGGGAATAGAGGAGAGAGGCCAAAAGGAAGGAGGTGTGCAGCCCCCCTCTGGTCCGAATTGGACAAGGGGTGCAGCCCCCTTTTCCTTCCTCCTCTCCCCCTCTTTCCTTCTCTCCTACTCCAACAAGGAAGGGGGGAGTCCTACTCCCGGTGGGAGGAGGACTCCTCCTGGCGCGCCCCTCCTGGCCGGCCGACCCCCTCCCCCTTACTCCTTAACATACGGGGGCAGGGGGGCACCTCTAGGCACAACAACAATTGATCCTTGAGATCTCTTAGCCGTGTGCGGTGCCCCCCTCCACCATAATCCACCTCGATAATATCGTAGCGGTGCTTAGGCGAAGCCCTGCGTCGGTAGAACATCAAGATTGTCACCACGCCGTCGTGCTGACGGAACTCTCCTTCGACACTCGGCTGGATCGGAGTTCGAGGGACGTCATCAAGCTGAACGTGTGCTAGAACTCGGAGGTGCCGTAGTTTCGGTGCTTGATCGGTCGAACCGTGAAGACGTACGAAATTAGTGCAGCTCAGGAAAATGTTCATGTGGTTCCTACACCGACTGGAGAGGAAATTAATGATGATGATCAAGGTACTTCGGATCAAGTTGCTACTGAACTTCGTAGGTCCACAAGGACATGTTCCACACAAAAGTGGTATGGCAACCCTGTCCTGGAAATCATGTTGTTAGACAACGGTGAACCTTCGAACTATGAAGAAGCGATGGCGGGCCCAGATTCCAACAAATGGCTTGAAGCCATGCAATCCGAGATAGAATCCATGTATGAAAACAAAGTATGGACTTTGACAGACTTGCCTGATGATCGGCGAGCGATAGAAAATAAATGGATCTTTAAGAAGAATACGGACGCGGATGGTAATGTTACCATCTGTAAAGCTCGACTTGTCGCTAAGGGTTATCGGCAAGTTCAAGGGGTTGACTACGATGAGACTTTCTCTCTCGTAGCGAAGCTGAAGTCCGTCCGAATCATGTTAGCAATTGCCGCATACTATGATTATGAGATATGGCAAATGGACGTCAAAACGGCATTCCTTAATGGCTATCTTAAGGAAGAACTGTATATGATGCAGCCGGAAGGTTTTGTCGATCCTCAGAATGCTAACAAGGTATGCAAGCTCCAGCGATCCATTTATGGGCTAGTGCAAGCATCTCGGAGTTGGAACATTCGCTTTGATGAGATGATCAAAGCGTTTGGGTTTATGCAGACTTATGGAGAAGCCTGCGTTTACAAGACAGTGAGTGGGAGCTTTGTAGCATTTCTCATATTATATGTGGATGACATACTTTTGATGGGAAATGACATAGAACTTTTGGACGGCATTAAGTCCTACTTGAATAAGTGTTTTTCAATGAAGGACCTTGGAGAAGCTGCTTACATACTAGGCATCAAGATCTATAGGGATAGATCGAGACGCCTCATAGGTCTTTCACAAAGCACATACCTTGATAAGATATTGAAGAAGTTCAATATGGATCAGTCCAAGAAAGGGTTCTTGCCTGTATTGCAAGGTGTGAGATTGATCTCGGCTCAATGCCCGACCACGACAGAAGATATAGAAGAGATGAGTGCCATCCCTTATGCCTCAGCCATAGGGTCTATTATATATGTCATGCTGTGTACCAGACCTGATGTAAGCCTTGCCGTAAGTTTGGTAGGAAAGTACCAAAGTAATCCCGGCAAGGAACAGTGGACAGCGGTCAAGAATATCCTGAAGTACCTGAAAAGGACTAAGGATATGTTTCTCGTTTTTGGAGGTGACGAAGAGCTCGTCGTAAAGGGTTACGTCGACGCTAGCTTCGACACAGATCTGGATGACTCTAAGTCACAAACCGGATATGTGTATATTTTGAATGGTGGGGCAGTAAGCTGGTGTAGTTGCAAGCAAAGCGTCATGGCGGGATCTACAAGGGAAGCAGAGTACATGGCAGCCTCGGAGGCAGCGCATGAAGCAATCTGGGTGAAGGAGTTCATCACCGACCTAGGAGTCATACCCAATGCGTTGAGGCCGATCACACTCTTCTTTGACAACACTGGAGCTATTGCACTTGCCAAGGAGCCCAGGTTTCACAAGAAGACGAGGCACATCAAGCGTCGCTTCAACTCCATTCGTGAAAATGTTCAAGATGGATATATAGATATTTGTAAAGTACATATGAACCTGAATGTAGCAGATCCGTTGACTAAACCTCTCCCTAGAGTAAAACATGATCAACACCAGAACTCTATGGGTGTTCGATTCATCACAATGTAACTAGACTATTGACTCTAGTGCAAGTGGGAGACTGTTGGAAATATGCCCTAGAGGCAATAATAAAATGGTTATTATTATATTTCTTTGTTCATGATAATTTTCTGTTATTCATGCTATAATTGTGTTATCCGGAAATCGTAATACACGTGTGAATACATAGACTACAACATGTCCCTAGTGAGCCTCTAGTTGACTAGCTCATTGATCAACAGATAGTCATGGTTTCCTGACTATGGACATTGGATGTCATTGATAACGGGATCACATCATTAGGAGAATGATGTGATGGACAAGACCCAATTCTAAGCATAGCTCAAAGATCGTGTAGTTCATTTTGCTAGAGCTTTTCCAAATGTCAAGTATCATTTCCTTAGACCATGATATTGTGCAACTCCCGGATACCGTAGGAGTGCTTTGGGTGTGCCAAACGTCACAACGTTACTGGGTGACTATAAAGGTGCACTACGGGTATCTCCAAAAGTGTCTGTTGGGTTGGCACAAATCGAGACTGGGATTTGTCACTCCGTATGACGGAGAGGTATCTCTGGGCCCACTCGGTAATGCATCATCATAATGAGCTCAATGTGACCAAGTGTCTGGACACGGGATCATGCATTACGGTACGAGTAAAGTGACTTGCCGGTAACGAGATTAAACAAGGTATTGGGATACCGACGATCAAATCTCGTGCAAGTAACGTACCGATTGATAAAGGGAATTGTATACAGGATTGATTGAATCCTCGACATCGTGGTTCATCCGATGAGATCATCGAGGAGCATGTGGGAGACAACATGGGTATCCAGATCCCGCTGTTAGTTATTGACCGGAGAGGCGTCTCGGTCATGTCTGCATGTCTCCCGAACCCGTAGGGTCTACACACTTAAGGTTCGGTGACGCTAGGGTTGTAGAGATATGAGTATGCAGTAACCCGAAAGTTGTTCGGAGTCCCGGATGAGATCTCGGACGTCACGAGGAGTTCCGGAATGGTCCGGAGGTAAAGAATTATATATAGGAAGTAAAGTTTCGGCCATCGGGAAAGTTTCGGGGGTCACCGGTATTGTACCGGGACCACCAGAAGGGTCCCGGGGGTCCACCGGGTGGGGCCACCTATCCCGGAGGGCCCCATGGGCTGAAGTGGGAGGGGAACCAACCCCTGGTGGGCTGGTGCGCCCCCCCTTGGGCCCCCCTGCGCCTAGGGTTGGAAACCCTAGGGGTGGGGGCGCCTCCACTTGGCTTGGGGGGCAAGCCACCACCCTTGGCTGCCGCCCCCTTGGAGATTGGATCTCCTAGGGCCCCCCCCCCTCTAGGCGCCCTATATAAAGAGGAGGGGAGGGAGGGCAGCCGCACCCATGCTCTTGGCGCCTCCCTCTCTCCATGCACCACCTCTCCCTCTCGCTGAAGCTTGGCGAAGCCCTGCCGAGATCGCTGCTGCATCCACCACCACGCCATCGCGCTGCTGGTTCTTCATCATCCTCACCTTACCCCTTGCTGGATCAAGAAGGAGGAGACGTCTTCCCAACCGTACGTGTGTTGAACGCGGAGGTGCTGTCCGTTCAGCACTAGGATCATCGGTGATTTGGATAACGATGAGTACGACTCCCTCAACCCCGTTCTCTTGAACGCTTCTGCTCGCGATCTACAAGGGTATGTAGATGCACTCCTCTCTCTCGTTGCTAGATGAACTCATAGATTGATCTTGGTGAAGTGTAGAAAAATTTTATTTTCTGCAACGTTCCCCAACATTTGTGATGGGTACTTGGTATGTCTTGACTTGAGCGAAGACCTCCCCGGCAACGGCGCCAGAAATCCATCTTGCTACCTCTTGAGCATGCGTTGGTTTTTCCCTTGAAGAGGAAAGGGTGATGCAGCAAAGTAGCGTAAGTATTTCCCTCAGTTTTTGAGAACCAAGGTATCAATCCAGTAGGAGGCTCCTCAAAAGTCCCACGCACCTACACAAACAAACAAGAACCTCGCAACCAACGCGATAAAGGGGTTGTCAATCCCTTCACGGTAACTTGCGAAAGTGAGATCTGGTAGAGATAATAAGATAAGATAAATATTTTTGGCATTTTTATGATATAGATTGGAAAATAAAAGATGCAAATAAAAGCAGATGGAAAACTTATATGATAAAAGATATACCTGGGGGGCATAGGTTTCATTAGTGGCTTCTCTCAAGATAGCATAAGTATTAAGGAGGGTGAACAAATTACTATCGAGCAATTGATAGAAAAGTGCATAGTTATGAGAATATCTAGGCATGATCATGTATATAGGCATCGCGTCCGTGAAAAGTAGACCAACTCCTGCCTGCATCTACTACTATTACTCCACACATCGACCGACTCCTACCTTCATTTAGAGTATTAAGTTCATAAAGAACAGAGTAACGCATTAAGAAAGATGACATGATGTAGAGGGATAAACTCATGCAATATGATATAAACCCCATCTTTTTATCCTCGATGGCAACAATACAATACGTGCCTTGCTGCCCCTGCTGTCACTGGCAAAGGACACCGCAAGATTCAACCCAAAGCTAAGCACTTCTCCCATTGCAAGAAAGATCAATCTAGTAGGCCAAACCAAACTGATAATTCAAAGAGACTTGCAAAGATAACTAATCACACATAAAAGAATCCAGAGGAGATTCAACTATTTCTCATAGATAAACTTGATCATAAACCCACAATTCATCGGATCTCGACAAACACACCGCAAAAAGAGTTACATCGAATAGATCTCCAAGAAGATCAAGGAGAACATTGTATTGAGATTCAAAGAGAGAGAAGAAGCCATCTAGCTAATAACTATGGACCCGAAGGTCTATGTCAAACTACTCACAACTCATCGGAGAGGCCTTGGAGATGATGTAGAGGCCCTCCGTGGTTGATTCCCCCTCCAGCGGAGCATCGGTGAAGGCTCCAAGATGGGATCTCGCGGATACAGAAGGTTGCGGTGGTGGAAATAGTTTTCCATGGTGCTCCTGGATGTTTTCAGGGTACGTGGATATATATAGGAGGAAGAAGTAGGTCGGTTGACGCTCGAGGGGCCTACGAAGGTGGGGGGTGCGCCCACCCCCTTAGGGCACGCCGGGCACCCTCGTGGCCGCCTCCTTCGCTGCTTGACGTCCACTCCAAGTCTCCTGGATTGCGTTTGTTCCAAAAAGATCGCTCCCGAAGGTTTCATTCTGTTTGGACTCCTTTGATATTCCTTTCCTTCGAAACACTGAAATAGGCAAAAAAAACAAAGATTTGGGCTGGGCCTCCGGTTAGTAGGTTAGCCCAAAAATGATATAAAAGTGTAGAGTACAGCTCATAAACATCCAAAATGGGTAATATAATAGCATGGAACAATCAAAAATTATAGATACATTGGAGACGTATCACCTCATGACCTCACCTCCATGGCGGTGGGTGATACGTCTCCAATGTATCTACTTTTCCAAACACTTTTGCCCTTGTTTTGGACTCTAACTTGCATGATTTGAATGAAACTAACCCGGACTGACGCTGTTTTCAGTAGAACTACCATGATGTTGTTTTATGTGTAGAAAAGAAAAGTTCTCGGAATGACCTGCAAATCCACGGAGGCACTTTTTGGAATTAATAAGAATTTCTGGGCAACAGAAATACACCAGGGGGCCCAGGGCCTGTCCACGAGACAGGGGGCACCCCCCTGTAGGGCGCTCCCCCCTATCTTGTGGGCCCCCTGGACCTCCACCGACCTCAACTCCAACTCTATATCTTCCGTCTCACGGAGAGAAAAATTAGAGAGAAAGTTTCATCGCGTTTTACGACATGGAGCGGCCGCCAAGCCCTAATCTCTCTCGGGAGGGCTGATCTGGAGTCCGTTCGGGGCTCCGGAGAGGGGGATTCATCGCCGTCGTCATTATCAACCAACCTCCATCACCAATTTCATGATGCTCATTGCCGTGTGTGAGTAATTCCATCGCAGGCTTACTGGACGGTGATGGGTTGGATGAGATTTACCATCTAATCAAGTTAGTTTTGTTAGGGTTTGATCCCTAGTATCCACTATGTTCTGAGATTGATGTTTCTATGACTTTGCTATGCTTAATGCTTGTCACTAGGGCCCGAGTGCCATGATTTCAGATCTGAACCTATTATGTTTTCATGAATATATGTGTGTTCTTGATCCTATCTTGCAAGTCTATAGTCACCTATTATGTGTTATGATCCGACAACTCCGAAGTGACAATAATCGGGACACTTCTCAGTGATGACCGTAGTTTGAGGAGTTCATGTATTCACCATGTGTTAGTGCTTTAGTCCGGTTCTCTATTAAAAGGAGGCCTTAATATCCCTTAGTTTCCACTAGGACCCCGCTGCCACGGGAGGGTAGGACAAAAGATGTCATGCAAGTTCTTTTCCATAAGCACGTATGACTATTTACGGAATACATGCCTACATTACATTGATGAACTGGAGCTAGTTCTATATCACCCTATGTTATAACTATTGCATGAGGAATCGCATCCGGCATAATTATCCATCACTGATCCATTGCCAACGAGCTTTTCACATATTGTTCTTCGCTTATTTACTTTTCCGTTGCTACTGTTACAACTACTACAAAAACCCAAAAATATTTACCTTTATTGTTGCTATTGTTACCATTACTATCATACCACTTTTGCTACTAAATACTTTGCTGCAGATACTAAGTTATCCAGGTGTGGTTGAATTGAGAACTCAATTGCTAATACTCAAGAATATTCTTTGGCTCCCCTTGTGTCGAATCAATAAATTTGGGTTGAATACTCTACACTTGAAAGCTGTTTCGATCCCCTATACTTGTGGGTTATCAAGACTAATTTCTGGCGCCGTTGCCGGGGAGCATAGCTCTATTCTCTGAGTCACTTGGAATTTATATCTGTTGATCACTATGAAGAACTTGAAAGACGCTAAGACCAAGATTTTTCCCTCAACTACGAGGGGAGGTAAGGAACTGCCCTCTAGCTCTGCACTAGATTCTCCTTCCGTTATTAGTAGGCTTGCGACACCTAAACCTGCTACTGCTACGAATTCTGGTATGTCGCATGTTATTGATGATGCCACTTCTGCTATGCATGATAAACTACTTCTGTGCGTGATACTACTTTGCCATTAGGTGAATTTCTAGATGAACAACTTGCTAGAGTTCGGGGGAATGACAATATTGAAGAACCTATTATTGATGATAGTGATGATGAACTTTCCCCCAATGATTATGTATTACCTGTTGTTCCTAAGGGTTATGTTATGCATGAAGCAGCTGCTATGGAAATTCTTGCTTGCAATGATAGAAATGATCTCAAGAAATTATTAGCTAAATGGAAGCAGCAGTCTCTTAATGCTAGAATGAAACCCGATCCTACTTTTGCTACTTCACCTATCTGTGTTACTGATAAGGATTATGAATTCTCTGTTGATCCTGATATTATTAGTTTACTTGAATCTGATCCTTTTTATGGCCTTGAATCTAAAACTGTTGTGGCACATCTTACCAAGTTGAATGATGTAGCCACCCTGTTTACTCATGATGAGAAGTCTCGCTATTTATATATCCTTAAGATATTTCCGTTCTCATTAAAGGGTGATGCTAAGACTTGGTATAATTCTCTTGCTCCTGGTTGTGTCCATAGTCCCCAGGATATGATTTATTACTTCTCTGCTAAATATTTCCCTGCTCATAAGAAACAAGCTGCCTTGCGCGAAATATATAATTTTGTGCAAATTAAAGAAGAGAGTCTCCCACAAGCTTGGGGGAGGCTTCTCTGGTTACTTAATGCTTTGCCTGATCATCCTCTTAAGAAAAATGAAATACTTGATATCTTTTATAATGGACTAACTGATGCTTCCAAGGACCACTTGGATAGTTGTGCTGGTTGTGTTTTCAGGGAAAGAACAGTCGACAAAGATGAAATATTATTGAATAATATGTTGACTAATGAAAATAATTGGACTCTTCCCGAGCCAGTTCCTGAAGTAATTCCTGAACCAATTGAGCCAACTCCTGAGCCTATTCCTAAACCCACTCCAAAGAAGAGAGGTGTTTTATTTCTCAGTCCAGAAGATATGCAAGAGGCAAAGAAATCAATGAAAGAAAAAGGTATTAAAGCTGAAGAAGTTAAGAATTTACCACCTAATGAAGAAATACATGGTCTAAATTTACCGCCTGAAGAACCAGATTGTCTCGATAACCCGACACGGGTAGTAAAGATAAATTCTCTCTATAGATATGATAAAGTTGAAATACCCTCTACTAAATTTCATTGCCCATACTTGGATGAATTTGATGACTTTATGGCTAGACAAGAAATTTTTATGCTTATGTTGGTAGAGAGTTAAAGAATAATGTTTTCAAGATAGGACGCGTAGGTGATAATCTTGCTAGAGTTAAAGATGAACTTCACCGCGTTAGCAAATATGCTTCTATGGTTGCTACTCAAGCTGAGCAAGTACTCAAAGCTCAAAATGATTTGCTTGATGAGTTGAATAATAAAAATGACTTTGCCGTTAGAGTGCCTACTAGAACTGGTAGAATGACTCAAGAACCTTTGTATCCTGAAGGCCACCCTAAAAGAATTGAACAAGATTCTCAGAATAATAATCTAGATGTTCCTAGTTCTTCTAAGAAGAAGAAGAAAAAGAAGAATGATAGGACTTTGCAAACTTCTAGTGAACCTAATGTAGAAACACTTGAGAATCCCAATGATACTTCTATCTCTGATGCTGAAACACAATCTGGAGATGAACATGAACCTGATGATAATGCTAATAACGATGTTCATGTAGATGCTCAACCTAGTAATAACAATGATGTAGAGATTGAACCTGTTGTTGATCTTGATAACCCACAATCAAAGAATCAACGTTATGATAAGAGAGATTTTGTTGCTAGGAAGCACGGTAAAGAAAGAGAACCATGGGTTCAGAAACCCATGTCCTTTCCTCCTAAACCATCCAAGTTAAAGGATGATGAGGATTTTGAGCGCTTTGCTGAAATGATTAGGCCCATTTTCTTACGCATGCGCTTAACTGATATGCTTAAAGTAAATCCTTATACTAAGTATATGAAGGATATCATCACAAATTAAAGAAAGATACCGGAAGCTGAAATTTACACCATGCTTGCTAATTACACTTTTAAGGGTGGAATACCAAAGAAACTTGGAGATCCAGGTGTTCCAACTATACCATGATCCATTAAAAGAAATTATGTTAGAACTGCTTTATGTGATCTTGGAGCTGGTGTTAGTGTTATGCATCTCTCTTTATATCGTAGACTTGAATTGAATAAGTTGACACCTACTAAAATATCTTTGCAAATGGCTGATAAATCAACTGCTATACCTGTCGGTATTTGTGAGGATGTGCCTGTTGTGGTTGCAAATGTCACTATCTTAACGGAATTTGTTATTCTTGATATTCCTGAGGACGATAGTATGTCTATTATCCTTGGTAGACCTTTTCTTAATACTGTAGGGGCTGTTATTGATTGCAACAAAGGCAATGTCACTGTTCATGTTAATGGCAATGAGCATATGGTACACTTTCCAAGGATACGATCTCAAGTTCATAGCATCAATTCTATTGAAAAAGTTCCAACTATCATTTTTGGAGATTTTGAATTTCCTCTCCCTACTATCAAGAAAAAGTATGATATTCTTATTGTTGAGGATTTTCATATCCCCGTTGAGGTAACTTAGTGTTATTCGAAATTTCTCTGGTTTCGTGTTATTCGGAGTGAGTTTGTTAACAAGACTTGATCAACCTTGTTAGCGGATTCATTTTGATGACGAAACTAGAAGGCACAACCTTCTGTACCCTCTTTTACTTTCTGTTATTTAGAGTAAATAAAGCAAAAATAGTATTACCCGTCTGTTTTCTGAATTATCCGTGCATTAAAAAATAGTCTGAAAATAAAAGTGCTCCAAATGCCCTACAAAGTTAGTATGTTTTTTCTGGAATATTTGAGGATTTTAGGCACTGAAAACACTGCAGGAGGGGCAAGCACTAGGCCACGAGAGAGGAGGGCGCCCCCCTGTAGGGCGCGCCCCCTGTCTCGTGGGCCCCTGGTGGCTCCCCTCCACTTATGTCAGCACCCACACACTTCATCTTCTACCCAAAAAAATCCCCATCCAGCTCAAGCACGAGTTCTAGCTCGTTTTGCTGCGATTTTCGATCTCTTAGGTCAAAACTCCATTCACAAAACTGCTTTGGGAGATTGTTGCTTGGTATGTGACTCCTCCATTGGTCGAATTAGTCTTTGTTCTAGTTCTTTATTCATTGCAAATCCTTGTTGTCTTGGTGACCCTGTTCTTGAGCTTGCATGTTAAATTTTTGAGGTCCCAAGCAATTCTAATGCATGATATGGGCTCTAGGCACTTGTAGGAGTAGTTGCTATCAATCTTGTTTAGTTTTATGTACTTTTATTTTGAAGTTACTAAAAATTTCAGAAATTTTCAGAAAATGTTGAGGAAACTTTTGAGGGGCTCTTCTAGCCAAAGCTCACAGGAAAAACAAGCTAAAGAGAAGGAAAAAGCCAAGTATAATCTTCCTCGCTTAACGGAAGTACGACCGTGTGAATGGCCATGTGATGATTTCTTGAAAGAGGCCGGAATTCATGAAGACTTTCATGCTTTAATCGAGACTGCAAGCCTCACTGGTTTCATCAATGACCGAATCGATCATTATCTCTTACTCACCAACACTTTCGTGCAAAACTTTTATTTTTATCCTAAGAAGTCACCGCCTGGAGTATCATTTCATTTATATGACGAGTTCAAAGAAATGTA
Organism: Triticum aestivum; assembly: GCF_018294505.1. NCBI lineage: Eukaryota > Viridiplantae > Streptophyta > Magnoliopsida > Poales > Poaceae > Triticum > Triticum aestivum. Next base: position 689,245,686 of record NC_057801.1, read on the forward strand.
TTTACGTCATTTTTGCGTGGTATGTAGGACACCTTATGAGGGAGAATTAGAGGAACCCCATCGTGAAGACGTGGCTGGCTTTGTTGATATTATCGCCGTAGAGGAGCCAAAGAAGGGTTCCGAGGTGAAAGTCTCTAGCATACACTTTCCTGTTCTACGCTACTTTGCCATATTCGCTAGTAGATGCTTGATTGGTCGTGGGAATAGTGGAAACTTGAGTGTTCCTGATATTATCATTCTTCAACATGCTTTGCTTGGAGACAATAGTTTTAATATGGGTGTCGTCGTTGCTAAACGGCTAGCCCTTAATCGTACAAAAGGCCCCATATTTGGAGGTATCTATGATGCACGTCTTGCTAGACATTTTCAGATACCCATTAGGTACCATGAGGAAAAGGAGACAAAATTGCCTCCTCACATTCTAGATTACAAGAGCATGGTAGCACATAAGTTTATTGTTGATAACGAAGATAGGATGCTCTTGTATAAACTTAGATTCAATAAGAAACACTTTGAGGTTATTATCTTGCATGCGCCTCTGTTGTTTGATTTGCTTGTAGAAAAATTTCTTGTCACACCGGAGGCGGTGAACAATCATCGAGCTCAAGCTTTTACTCCAGAACCTGAACCGGAACCGGAACCTGAGATGGACCCTTATCGTGCATCATCTGATCAGTGGGATCCGGAGATGACCAGCCAGTGGTATCCTGATTGCACCTCTCATTACACCGGAGAGAGTAGCGGCGGTCCTTGGTATTAAACCAACTTAGGCCAAAAGCCTAAGCTTGGTGGAGTACGTATTTCTCACTGACTTTACATTCATGTTCACACACTAGTCATCGGTGCTCATACTCTTTCATTGTATTATCCATGCTAGTTTAAATTCCTTTTTCTAGTTTTCTTCTTTTGTGCTTGATAAACCTTGAAAAAAAACAAAAAAAAATAGTTAGTTTAATTTCCATGCTTGTAGTAGTAACTAAAATGAAAACCCAAAAAGATTTCTAGTTCTTCTTCTTACTTGTTGGGAGCTTTCCCGTGTAAATAGTTTTCTTTTCTTTTCTTTCCTTTGGGGGTCGAGAAGACTATATTGAAAATGTTTAGTGGCTCTCATATGCATGATTGTTTATTTAATTTAGAGCCCATATTACTTGTCTTCTCTCTTGAGTTGAATGTTTGCAGATTCCAGCTTAGTCCAATGCACGTACACTCTTATTATTATACACATCATTCGGTCATGTGAGTGAAAGGCAATAATGACGATATATGATGGACTTATTGGGATGAGAAAAGCTGGTATGAACTCGACCTCTCTTGTTTTTGTAAATATGATGAGTTCATCATTCCTGAGTCAGCTATTATGAAGTAAACATATTTGCAATGACATTTAGAGATTATAGTTACTTGTGCCATGCTTGATTAGCTATGAGTTATAATGGTTTACCTTGCGTGCCAACATGCTATTAGAATGATTATGATGTGGTATGATGGGATGGTATCCTCCTTTGAATGAATCGAGTGACTCGACTTGGCACATGTTCACGCATGTAGTTGAATCAAATCAGCATAGCCTTCACGATATTTATCTTCATGGTGGATTATATCCTACTCATGCTTGTACTCGGTGCGAATTAATTTTAATGCATGCTTACGACTGTTGTCGCTCTCTCAGTTGGTCGCTTCCCAGTCTTTTGCTAGCCTTCACCTGTACTAAGCGGGAATACTGCTTGTGCATCCAAACTCCTTAAACCCCAAAGTTGTTACACATGAGTCCACTATACCTACCTATGCGGTATTTACCTGCCGTTCCAAGTAAATTTGTATGTGCCAAACTCCAAACCTTCAAATGAAATTCTGTTTTGTATGCTTGAGCAGCTCATGTAACAACTGGGGCTGCCTATATCTTCCATGCTAGGTGGGTTATTCTCAGAGTACTGGACTCCGCTCCTCATTCACGAGAAAGGGCCGGTAACCGGGATGCCCAGTCCCATGATCAAAAAGATCAAAGCAAATCAAAATAATTAAACAAAACTCCCCCAGGGCTGTTGTATGTTGGAGGCACTCGTTGTTTCGAGCAAGCCATGGATTGATGCTAGTTGGTGGTTGGGGGAGTATAAACCTTTACCATTCTGTTTGGGAACTGCCTATAATGCATTTAGTATGGAAGATATAGCCATCTCATAGGTGTTGCGTTGACAGCGAAAGTATGCCGCTCAAAATGTTATTCAATCTCTATTTTAAAATCAAGCTCTGGCACCTCTACAAATCCCTGCTTCCCTCTGCGAAGGGCCTATCTATTTACTTTTATGTTGAGTCATCATCCTTCTTATTAAAAGCACCAGCTGGAGAGCACATTGTCATTTGCATTCATTATTATTGATTTATATTGTGTATGACTTGACTGGATCTCTTTTACCATGAGTTACAATGTTTAGTCAGTCCTTGATCTTTAAAGGTGCTCTGCATTTATGTTTTGCGGTCTCAAAAAGGGCTAGCGAGATACCATTTTATTATATCATGTTATGATTGTTTTGACAAAGTGTTTTCATCCGATATTTATTATTATGGCTCGCTAGCTAATTATGCTATTGATATGAGTAATTGTGATACCTATGTGTTATTGTGAGTATGGTTAGTTCGTAATATTTGCTGAAACTTGAATGCTGGCTTTTCATGTTTACAACGACAAGAGCAAACAGAGTTTGTAAAAGTTTTTCTTTATCACTTTCAGTTTATCAACTGAATTGCTTGAGGACAAGCAAAGGTTTAAGCTTGGGGGAGTTGATACGTCTCCAACGTATCTACTTTTCCAAACACTTTTGCCCTTGTTTTGGACTCTAACTTGCATGATTTGAATGAAACTAACCCGGACTGACACTGTTTTCTGCAGAACTACCATGATGTTGTTTTATGTGTAGAAAAGAAAAGTTCTCGGAATGACCTGCAAATCCACGGAGGCACTTTCTGGAATTAATAAGAATTTCTGGGCGAAAGAAATACACCAGGGGGCCCAGGGCCTGTCCACGAGACAGGGGGGCGCCCCCCCCCCCCCTGTAGGGCGCGCCCCCTATCTCGTGGGCCCCCTGGACCTCCACCGACCTCAACTCCAACTCTATATGTTCCGTCTCGCGGAGAAAAAATCAGAGAGAAAGTTTCATCGCGTTTTACACGGAGCCGCTGCCAAGCCCTAATCTCTCTCGGGAGGGCTGATCTGGAGTCCGTTCGGGGCTCCGGAGAGGGGGATTCATCGCCGTCGTCATCATCAACCATCCTCCATCACCAATTTCATGATGCTCACCAGCGTGCATGAGTAATTCCATCATAGGCTTGCTGGACGGTGATGGGTTGGATGAGATTTACCATGTAATCAAGTTAGTTTTCTTAGGGTTTGATCCCTAGTATCCACTATGTTCTGAGATTGATGTTGCTATGACTTTGCTATGCTTAATGCTTGTCACTAGGGCCCGAGTGCCATGATTTCAGATCTGAACCTATTATGTTTTCATGAATATATGTGTGTTCTTGATCCTATCTTGCAAGTCTATAGTCACCTATTATGTGTTATGATCCGACAACTCCGAAGTGACAATAATCGGGACACTTCTCGGTGATAACCGTAGTTTGAGGAGTTCATGTATTCACCATGTGTTAATGCTTTGGTCCGGTTCTCTATTAAAAGGAGGCCTTAATATCCCTTAGTTTCCACTAGGACCCCGCTGCCACGGGAGGGTAGGACAAAAGATGTCATGCAAGTTCTTTTCCATAAGCATGTATGACTATTTACGGAATACATGCCTACATTACATTGATGAACTGGAGCTAGTTCTATATCACCCTATGTTATAACTATTGCATGAGGAATCGCATCCGGCATAATTATCCATCACTGATCCATTGCCTACGAGCTTTTCACATATTGTTCTTCGCTTATTTACTTTTCTGTTGCTACTGTTACAACTACTACAAAAACCCAAAAACATTTACCTGTATTGTTGCTACTGTTACCATTACTATCTTAAAACTTTTGCTACTAAACACTTTGCTGCAGATACTAAGTTATCCAGGTGTGGTTGAATTGACAACTCAACTGCTAATACTCAAGAATATTCTTTGGCTCCCCTTGTGTCGAATCAATAAATTTGGGTTGAATACTCTACCCTCGAAAGCTGTTGTGATCCCCTATACTTGTGGGTTATCAGTGGGCCGGCCTCTTCTTCGACGGGAGCGGGTCAGGTCCATCTCGGGGAGCCTTCCCCTTCTCTTCGGCCGAGAATCTACGGATCGGCACCATTGGTATCAAGACTGGAGGTGGAGCAGGGGAGAAGAAGCAGGCGGAGCAAGAAGAGATGGGCGATGAGGGGCTCTCACCCCTCCTCATTAATAGCCCAAGGGACGCCAACCGTCGACCTCCATGATCGCAGGTAATGATAACCCTTTTTGCATGCAACAGAGACTCGTCAAGTCGGGCAGTTGCCGAGGCAGCGTGGGGAAGCGGAGACGCCCACGTCCAATCAGTCACCACATGTCGACCAAGGCCGCAGGCTGTTGGGGCCTGTGGCGCTCCGCACTTCCCCTTTGGCTTCGCCGCTAAGCCAAGTCCGAGCGCGCCTTGGGCCCGGGGGCTACTGTCGGTGTTCTAGGAACGGGGGTCCCCAGACTTGCCTGCCTGTGACCCGCGGCATGGCTCAACCAGTGGCCCAGTAGGGCCCGTCTTCATCAACCAACACTCAAGACTCTCGCGAGGGGCCAAGCCTCGTGGGGCAGATGATGCAAGGCCTCCTCAGGAGTGGCCTCACCACGCAGGCTCGCGAGGGAAGCGGAGAGATCAAGGCAAGGGGTACCTCACGAGGTTCCCGTGACGCAAGCCATGATGACCAAGTCCAGGCGGGCGCCAGCCCGCACAGTGTCCTCGTTTCCTCTTTGGTGCTAAGGGGGCAAGCGCAGGCGCGGAGTACCGAGGCATCAAGCAAAGGTTTCCATATCGGTGCAACAAAACCAAGACCAGCAGGACGGCAGGACGGAGGTCATTGTGGAGCCCAAGACAGCATCATCACCAGTGTCGTTTGACAGGCGAAGACCACCTTTAGTCAGGATAGCTTGTACTAGTTGTCCCCTTTCAAAATGTCCATTGTTGGATCCCTTCCCACTCAATATTTAGGAAGAGGACCATGGCCTCTATAAATAGGGCTAGCCACCACAGTAGAAAGGGAGGAAGTGAAGTTCATCTACACACCACACCAGCACAAGAACACCTCTCCTGCAAGGTTGTTCTTCCCTTGTACTGTTCATCATCAGCCCAAGAGGCAATCCACCACCACACACAGGAGTAGGGTATTAGACCACAACGATGGCCCGAACCTGTATAAATCTTGTGTCTCTTGTATTGTAAGTTCATGGTGCTAGCTTAGAGATTGAGGCGAGGCTGAGGGCGTGTTTCGGTAGGGGGATTGTCGTGGTTCTAAGTCTGACAGTAGAATGGGGGGTAGGTATGGAGAGGCAAGATCCTAGCTATGGAGTAGTTGTACACACGAGTGTTTTACGAGTTCAGGCCCTTCTCGGAGGAAGTAATAGCCCTACGTCTCAGAGCCCGGAGGCGGTCGACTGGTTTCTGTGTATATGAGTTACAGGGGTGCGAACCCTTTACACTGAGGAGGGGGTGGCTTATATAGAGTTCGCCAGACCCCTTCGGCCCTCAGTTATGCAGGGTTTAAAGTACATTAAGACAGGGGGTTACTGGTAACGCCCTCATAAAGTGCCATGAAGACTATTAAAGCTACTTAATGACAGACCGTTGTGTGCTGAGTGACTTTAGGTCTCCTGGCCGTCGAGCGGTTAGCTTCATGGTCGAGTGGCTATCTTCATCGTCGAGTGTCCTTGAGTTCGTCGAGTGAAGTCCCTCTTGGTCGACTGGAAGGTAGCTTCTTCTAAGGATGTCCTTGGGTAGGGTATCCTAGATAGGTCCATGACCCTACCCTAGGTACATGACTTCATCATTAGCCCCCGAATGGATCGAGGTTCAAGTGAGGAAGGGGTTGATAATTTTCTCCGACCTATTTCCCGTGCTCTGATTATGTCGTATCCTGGATCAGTGATTTTTCTTTTTTGGCGTTGGCATTAACTTTTCTTTCAGTCGCCTTGATCCATTCCTTTCTTCTGTCGAGTGAACTTTTGAACTTAGTGAACTTCCGAGCGACAGATCGCAGGAAATCTATCGTCTGACAGATTGATCTGCCGTTAGCGGATTTTGTGGGATTCGAATTTTGGGAAGCACGCGAAGCGGGGCGGACCGCGGTACTCGGATGGGATAAGGTGTGGACGCCTCGATTTCTGCGCCGCATATTTCGCCACGTATCATGCGTGCACGACTGTTTCGGGATGTGACAGGACCGCCCGGGCCTACTTGTCAGCCACTCGGAAGCGTCCTTATATAAAGCGTCGGGTGAGGGTTTTTGAACAGTGCCTTCTCATTCTCCTCTCTGCCCTCTTTGCCTCCGCCCGCTGTGCCTGCTCTCGCCTCTGCCTATCCACTCCTCGCGTGCTTCGCCGGCGACAATGGTGAAGGAGAAGACGGCGGCCTTGGAGCGCGCGAAGAAGGCGACGGCGACGGGGAAAGTGAAGGGGAGAGCGTCCAGTCGGGGTGGATCTTCATCAAGGTCCCGCCTGCCAAAAGGTTGGGTCCAAGGGGATTGGATCCGTTCGACCATCACCGAGACGGATCTCAATGACCTGGCCAACGAGGGTCTGATCCCCCACGGGTCAGCAAGGCTTCCGGGGACCGAGTGTCAACCGCAGCCGCAGGAGGGTGAGTGCGTTCTCCTAGCCACTCATATAGACCGTGGATTCTCTCTGCCGCCGAGTGTTTTCTTCCGAGGGTTTCTGAACTTCTTTGGGGCACAACTCCACCATTTCACTCCCAATTCCATTGCCTATCTTGCTGCTTTCGTGTCCATGCGCGAGAACTTCTTGGGTTGTCGACCACACTGGGGTCTCTTTAAGCACATATTCACCTGTCGCACACAGACGGTGAAAAAGGCGAGTCCGGATGATGAGAGGACTAAGGTTATCCAGATGTGCGGGGGTCTTGGGATTCAGATGAGGAATACGAGTACTTTCCCGGCCATGACCCTTCCTGAGTCGGTCAGAGGGTGGCAGTCGACTTGGTTCTACTGCCAAGACGAGTCGATGCCGGGGCAGTCAACTGGTCTCCCTCCGTTCTCCATGGACCGAGTGGACAAACCCTCTTCTCTGAAGGTGCTTCCTGAGGAGAAAGCTCAGGTAAAAATGTTGATGGAGCGCGTAGTCCAACTCGTTAGGGACGGAGTGACGGGTATGGATCTTCTGGAGGTCTTCCTTAGACGGCGCATCCAACCGCTTCAGTACCGAGGCCACCCGATGTGGCTGTACTGTGGTACCGAAGACACCACTCAGGTCCATCCAGAAGCGGTCGACGATGCCACACTGGAGAGGTGGGTGACCGCAATCACAGGGAATAAGGACAACCCTCGAGGGGCTAGGAGGATCCCACCACTCGACTGTACCTACACACCGGACATGGTATGACGACTTATCTCCAATTGTAATCTTGCTTTATTCATTCTGCTTCGCTGCGAATTGGTCGATTGACCTTTGTTTTGTTTTGTTGTCTGACAGGCCACCACTGAGTTATACTCGATGCCCAATGGAGCACAAACGCCGACTGAGGAGGAGGAAGGAAGTGGGGCGAAAGCCTGGAGGAGTGGGATTCGGATGCTGACGACGATGATGAGGGTGATGACTCTGGTGAGGAGGAAGAGGAGGAGGAGGAGGAGGAAGTTGTACATCCTCGCTCGAAAAGACGCTCGAAGCTTGTCCATGATCTCGCGGCCGAGCGTGGTAAGGGGGTTGCAACCGTCACGCAGTCGTCCAAGCGCCCTCGGACTACTTCTCCGGTGCCGACTGAGAAAGCTCCGAAGCAATCTCGAGTGGCACCGTCGAAGTCGGCGAAGGTCTTGCCGAAGATGAAGATGGTGATCCCCACTATCTCAGGGTAATGGTGTAGCTTGAGTTTGTCTATTCCACATGAACTTATTCTTGGTCGACCCATGAGCTAATCGACTGACTTCTGGAACTGTAGTGCTGCTACTTCTGATACCTCGGTCAGAGCTGAAGATCAGGAGATGGAGGATGCTGTTACTTCGAAACCTGGTATGACTCTTGTAGTTCCATCTTTAGTCGATTGGTTGTCAGGACCCCGACTCAATGCCACATCGATCTAGCATGTAACACCTCATATCACTTTGCGGCCTCACGCACGGTATTCCCACGGGTGTCGCCTTACCTTTGCCCGGGACCGTTTGCGCCTTTTGGCACACGTATATGACAGTGTCGCTAGCATCCATATGATAAGGAGCCCTGGCTGACATGGCTAGTCGTAAACCCAAAGTGGCACAAACTTACAGGGACAGGCATCCATGACCCAGCATCGAACGTGTCGGTCATCAGCGAGTGAACCCAGGCTGTAGCACTGGGCTAGCAGGACTCCGGTGAACCGGGCTGTAGCAGGCTAACAGGACTCCGGTATTCATCGCGTGACATTTCCCCGAAGGGACAGACACAGGAACGAAGAAGGACACATGCCGGCCAGCCTAAGTGTTCCGGAGCAGTAGCAAGCTACCATGGCTCAGTGGAAACACTAGGAGACATTTCCCGGTAAGAGAGGCTACTAAAGATAAACAACTAGATGGTCAGATCCCACACATACCAAGCATTTCAATACATACACACAATATGCTCGATATGTGCAATACAACATGGCATCACAAAATGACTCTACGACTCAAGTAGTTTATTCAATAGGCTCCGAGGAGCGAGATATTACAAACATGGGTCTCATGACCCAACATTCAGAGCATACAAATCAAAGCACAAGCGGAAGCTATCATGTCTGAGTACAGACAACTATAAATGGAAAAGGCTGAGAAGCCTGACTATCTACCAAATCCTGCCGAGGCACAAGATCGTAGCTGAGGTAACAAGCTAAACGTCGAAGACCACGCGGAAATACTAGTGAGACTGAAGTCTCTCTGCAAAACATAAAATAGGCAAACGTGAGTACAAATGTACCCAGCAAGACTTACATCAGAACTAACTACATATGCATCATTTTCAACAAGGGGATGGTGGGGTTTAACTGCAGCAAGCCAGCTTTGACTCGGTGGCTATCCTAAACTACGACTGCAATGTAACTCTTTTGAGGTGGCGCACACGAGTCCACATATTCACCATATCAATACACCACTATGGATCCGCTCCCGTCTCCCTATGAGAACGCCATCCATAGCACTCAGGCTTATCTTGCGTATTTTAGAGTATCCACTTTCACTTGTCTATGAACTGATATAAGCAACCCAGAAGTCCTTTTCCGCGGACACGGCTATTCGAATAGATCATATTAACCCTGCAGGGGTGTACTTCTTCACACACGCTCTCACCACTTACCGCCGTTTACACGACATGTACTCGGCAACCTTCAAGCGGAAGCCCAACGTGGGTGTCGGCCACGACCTACCTAATCACTCAAGTCTCTAGTCCAGGTTTATCGCCTATTCGGGTTCCATCCATGAGGAGATCCGGCCGGAGTTTCGCTCACAGCCCCAAACGATGTGTACAGGGTTCCGTGACACCAAACGGGCGCCCGGTTTACCCGGCCACATGCCTACCGCATCACAGCCCACCCCTACGGTCAGCGCTGCGCACGGCCTCCAGCATACTACAAACACCAGAAACTACTTGCAACTCCTGGACAGAGGACAAGGGTGATTAAGAAGCCGAGAGGGTCCATTGGTTTCGGGCCCAATGCGTGGTAGTAGCTGAATCATGGATCACAAACATAGAACTCAGTTCCTGAGGACGGTTGCAATGAGACAACCCACCATGTACTCCTACATGGCCTCTCACCGCTACCTTTACCAAATCGTGTTCACACACTTAGCTCACACACAGTAGGACATGTTCACACACCTCTGATTCATCCCCGATGAATCAGACCTGACTCAACTCTAAGCAGTAGCAGGCATGACAAACAAACATGAATGAGTAGGCACAACAGGGCTCAAACAACTCCTACTCATGCTAGTGGGTTTCATCTATTTACTGTGGAATGACAGGTCATGCAAAGGATAAAGGGGTTCAGCTACCGCAGCAAGTAACAGATGAATCGATGTTGTCCTAATGTAGTAAAAGAGAGCAGGAGCGAGAGAGTGGGATTTATCGGAATGAACAAGGGGGGTTTTTCTTGCCTGGCACTTCTGAAGATAACATTGAGTCTTCATCAGTGTCAACGATCACATCATCGGTATCACGTCTATCGAGAGGGGACAAATACCGGCAACAAAGAAGAAATACAATCAATGCAATGCACAATATGATGCATGCTCATGACATGGCAATATGAATGTGTTTTGAGCTAATGCAACTAGCAACAGATTAAATGAAGTTGGTTTGAATACAAGATTCAAATTCAAACTCCATATGTGATTATTTAAATGTCATTCACTTCATTTGCTCTAAACAGTAGTGATAAGTTGTTCTAACATGCATGAAAATGGTACAGATGGATTCCTTGAATTTTTCTGATAATTTTTCATATATAAATTATTTAATTTGGAGTTACGGTTAATTTTCTATGAATTTTGGAAGTTTTAGGCATTTTCTGAAATTTCCTGAATATTTAGAATTAAAATAATTCCAGAAAATGAATTATGGCGTCAGCATGACCTCATGCTGACCTCAGCAGGTCAACGGGCGGTCCAGGTCAAACCTGACGTGTGGGGTCCACACGTCAGTGTCTCAGTCAACTAACCAGGTTAGTTAGCCCTAACTAACTTAGTTAGCCGGGCGGGGCCCGCATGTCAGTGGCCTACCTAATTAACTAAGTTAGTTAACACTAACTAACTTAGCACTAACTAAGCAGGCGCCTGGGCCCACACGTCAGGGGGTCAAGCCCCGGGTCAAACCCGCCGGAGTTGACCCGCGGCTTGTCGCCGGCGACGCCAGCAACGGCGGAGGGCGTCGGAAATGCTCCTTCGGCGACCAAAACGGCGACTGAGGGGCTCTACGCGTAGCTGGGAGTCGCGCGCGTCTGGTAGTGCAAGTGGGAGGAGCTGGGGTGGCCGGAGCTGCCGGCGGCGAGCTCTTTTGCGGCTGCCGGAGCTCGGGCAATCTCGGGGTGGCGTTACAGAGCACGGGAGGAGGCGTTGTGGGTGTCTACGGTTTCATGCAATCGTGCTGATCACGATGGTGGGCTCGGGAACGAGCTGCGGTGGCTGTGGCCACGGCCACGCCATGGCCGGCGGCGAGAAGCTCTCGGCCGCGGTGGGAGATGGGGCTAGGGGGCGAGAACGGAGGGGGCGAGCACAGGAGAGGCAGCGGAGGCTCACAGCGGATCCATTCGAGGCGGAGACGAGGCCGGGGATGGTCCGGAGCCGGCGAATCGAACGGCGGCGAGTTCCGGTGGCCGAGGAGGGGAACAGCGACGTGGGCGGCGATGCAGGGCTCCCGGCGTCACGTGAGTTGGTGGGGACGAAGAGGAAGGCGCGGCGGTTCCTCTGGAAGCATCGCCGAGGCGAGGGGTGGACACTGGCCACGGTGGAGCTCCTCGGTGCTCTCGGGTGCTCGTGGTCGATCGTGAGAGAGAGAGAGCAGAGGGGATAGGGACGGAGGGAGAGATACGGGAGAGTGAGAGAGTTCGTGGGGACCGCGTGGTGTCTCCAGGGAGTAGTGGAGGCAAGCAGGGAGGCAGGAGGTGGCCGAAGCAGGGAGGAGGTGGCCGGGGCGCGTGGCCGCGCGCGCCGGGCGCGTGCCCGTCCTCCTGGCAGAGGAGGAAGGCGACAGGGGAGGGAGGCGGCGGTGGGCTGGGCCAGCGGGAGGAGCTGGGCCGGCTACAGGTAAGTGGCCCAGGTGGGCTCCAGGTAATGTTTCCCTCCCTCTCTCTGTTTTTCCTATTTTACCTCTGTTTCCTATTTTTCTGACATTTGTTTGATTTAACAAATATATTAAATCATTTAATTTTATTATGCCAATTTTTGTAGGGGCTAATGGTATTATTCCAGAGCTCTTTTATAATTGGCATAATTTTTGGACCATATTTCATATATATAGAAATATCTTTCCAATGCAAATATTTATCGAATTAATCCAAATGGCCAAATTAAATGTCCATGAGCTCCTAAAAATATTGTTTTGATTTTTTTATCTCTGTCCAATATTTTCAGAGGGCAACATGAGCATTTTCTTGGACCCTTTTGGGGAATTTTTTATTTGGGTCATTTTCAACATGATTCTGAGGGTTCCACCAATCCTCATTTCAAATTTAAATGAAATTTAAACATGATGCACACATGAAGCTAGGCTAGAGCAATGCCAGAAGCTAGGGATGTGACAACTCACCCCCACTAAACAAGAATCTCATCTCGAGATTCAAGCGTAGGGTAAGGTGAAGGGGAAACGCAACTAGTATAATCTTCACGATCCAGGGTGCACTTCAGTTGAACGTTGATTTGAACACCATCTTTGTCTTGTCGTCTTGCTCTGAGAAATCCAACTAACATGACAACGAGAGGAAAAGAAAGACCCTAAAAGAATGGTTCTTCTCGAAGGTCGAACAACTCAGGATTAACTCACGGAATGAGACATAGCAACATCTCTCGAGCTGAGAGGCGAAGCACACATCCATAGGAATGGAGTGAAGCAGATGAGGAAGGTTCACTAGGTAGACAACAATTTCATACCTAAGAAGGTGGTAAACGATTGTCAACGTAGCGAGGAGTTGAGTTGCCATGATACCACAACGAGACACCTTCGGAACCGTGACTCGTAGATATCTCCCCTTAAGTGGCAAAAGAATTACCTTTGATTCAGAGATCATTGAAACTCTTTAAACCAGCCTAAGGCAATTCTCGAGCGATCGTTTGGAGGGGGTCGGTAGAATGGCATACTCAAACTTGGATGATGTGGATTACCTTGTTGAAGACAACGTAATGGATGATTTTTGCTTATCACCGGAAATGGAAGGGACCCATGGTAGATTGACACATTGGCGGTGCAAGCTGGGAACAAAATGCAAATGCTGGGAATGATTCTAGTAACTGGGGAAGAACCCAACAATAAAGAGTGAATTCACTGTTGGAGTGGTTATAGCATAACCGAGGAAATCTGGGGCAATCCCAGCTAGTGCCGATGATAAGACGTAGCGCTTGTGCGTGCTCTCAAGAACTTGAGCATTTCCACAATCATCAAGGTTTTATCAACAACCGCGTCAAGGGTGCTGACAACACAACATACTACCATGATGAATATCGATGGACGATGCAGATGCGAAGGAGGATAACACTTTCTCAGATTTCACCTTAGCGAGGCCAAGCAAATAAAATCTGGATGATCGACCGAGAGACATTTAGCACTCCGCTTCTAATGTTCTCCTTGATGTGCTAGTATAACCCATTCATAGATATGGTTTGATATCTAAAACATCAAGTAAAAAGATCGGACTTCGGAACACAGAAATCCATAAGGAACAGTTACGGAGGTAATTCCTACGAAATCCTTATGGGAAGGTGGCCAACTTCTCCAATCAAGATACTACAATATTAGGTCTCCCGGTTGGGTGTGTTGGCCACGACATCCACCTTACCGGTTATCGAGGGGCCAATATTATAGTTCTTGGGAATGTTCCAACCATCAAGTCTGCCTGAGATTCAGATTGGTTGGTGTCAGGATATTCTAGACTCATCGAGTCTAGGAAGAAAAACAAAAGTTTGCAACACAAATCGACGAGATGACGTTGCGAGATTCTCGGGGAATGAACTACAATAGTAAGCTCCAAAACATGAGCTGGTTCTGCTACAAACATGTGAACACGTTGTCCCAGACAAGCATGACCACATAGTAGTCTTATAATAAAACACTACCGAGTTCAGGAGGGGAAACCATCAACGAGGGTATCGAAGCCTTACATAAGTCCGGATTAGCTCTTATGAAGAAACTCCTTCTCCTTGAACAAATCAATCAGTGGCTTGGTGTGCTAGGGATACATATAGATTGAAGGTTGCAAGTCTTCAAACCACAGCATTCTTCGCACGTGTGCATGACTGATTTGGAATGATTCCAAAGAAAGCAACATTGACTTTCTCGAATCCTCGGCGGCAACTTGCATCAGATGCACATGAATTAAAGGAAGTCACTACCTTCATCCAAACATATGCTTCAAGAGCTAGCATGAACAAATGCTTTCAAAAGTTTCCAACACTAGCTTAATGTTCAGCAAAATTATGGAGAAGACAAGGATGTTGTCAATGGGCACAACAACAATTCATCTGGGTTTCCTTTTAAAAGGAATTCCATAGTTAAGTGAACAAGTGATAGCATTGGTCAGACCTAAAAGATATAATGGTGTATGCTCGAGGGATCAACCACGAATAAGACAACATTACGAGCATCGTTGGTACTGATTTGATTTGACGATAGCCCACACTCAAATCAAAGGATTGATAAGACAATAGGTCCAGCAACTGATCACAAGGACCAATCGATGAAGATATCATCTTTCTTCAACACACACTACACAAGAATATCCCTTTGGAACGAACTAAGTCAGACAAGCTTTTATCTTCCAACTCTCCAAGTTGTTGTCTAGCTTAACCAACTAGCTCAGGGATATCTAACACCGATTCTTGGAGAGAAGGTGGTTCACAAGAAACCAACTTGATCACGAACTCAACATAGCAGTCAGGTGACAATCTGGTAATACTTCCGAGAAGATCTTCGGAAATCACGAACCACCGATATGTTACTAAGCTCGAGAACAATCTTGCTTTTCAGGGCAAGATGATATGATCAAATGAGCGAGGACTTGACAAAATCCTAACTCATCAATCAAAGAGTGCAGCAGGAAATAAGGACTAGGTAGCACGATCAATCTTAGAATGATGATTCAATAACCAACACACTAAGAATGAAATTATTGTCCTTTAACTACCAAGCAACAAGGTTGCTAGGAGTATTGATTTCACACATCACGATTCACTTGTCGACATTCTGGTTATAACTACACGGAACCGAGGAATGAGTAATGATGGCGAGAAGTATCACTGTACCAAGAGTTCATAGGATGGTGTGCAATTCCTATAACAATCCCGATATAAAAGATGGTAATACTCCAGGGTAGAACAGAGCAAAAGCTGGATTAGCAATTTGTTCTACGGAGCACAACTTCTTTGACCCAATCCTGGATATGGATGAGGTACTGGAGTTTGTTTCTCCTATTCATTCTGAAATAGAATGGCTTGGCGGACCACAAGGGTAATAGGCATCGACGAACGAATGCACGCATACTCTTGACTA
Source organism: Triticum aestivum (assembly GCF_018294505.1). NCBI lineage: Eukaryota > Viridiplantae > Streptophyta > Magnoliopsida > Poales > Poaceae > Triticum > Triticum aestivum. Next base: position 689,261,061 of record NC_057801.1, read on the forward strand.
TCAATTGATAGACGAGGGCCAGAAAACAACTAAAGAGGGACAACTCAAAAGAACATATAACTTTCTGAGTTGTGGATACATGGGTTGGTATGCCGAACAAAGTTCAACATAATTCTTCCGGATAACCCATGCAGAAAGGTTGAGCTGGCAGAGTCACAATATAGCATGGAGAACTCATAGAGGGCCTGTTGTGATCTTTTGATCCAACAAACTTCTGCCATAATGGTTCATGGTATTTGGAAGAACGATATACCACGGACCTCGAGGACTATCGCAAAGATTACTAATATACTAAAGGAACTAGCAACACTATCAACATGATGTAAGTAGGGTGAATATCGGGTTTAAGAACCCAGGAATAGAATACCTATTACTAAGTAGCATCACGGGATGCTTTCGAGAATAAAAGCCAGAATCATCACACTGGGACACAAAACATTGCTAGATTACTAGGTGACTCCCTAAAACACCTAGGGTCATAATAATAGCTCCAACATATATGTCAAGGCAATAATTTACCTCAACTCACCGATTAGTGTGGTTAATCTGGCCCATGGGAACATCGGAAACAGAAGGAAGGGATTTGCAAATGCATCGGACTATTTAGAAACCTGGGATGACTCGGACAGCATAACGGCTATAATTGCTCAAAAAGATTTGAGACAATCACAAAAATGGTGGCATAACCACTCAGAAGCACAATATCAAGGTTTCGAGATCAACAATTAACATACGGAAGTAGTAGAAACTGAACTGAGACTTAAATCCAACAATCTTATAAGTCTACTGATTAGTAACACGTGATCCTAATAGAAAGAAGAGATAGCCTAGTTCTTAATCCCCGCAGGAAAGATAAGATGACTCAGATCAGAAGGCATAAGGTATAAGGAGTAAAAAGAGCCTTACGTTCCATCCCACAATCAATTCCCCTACATATAACTAAGAATTTCTAGACTCAACTTCGACCAGTTTGGCTTGGTAATCCTACAGGCAGTCAAGCTCTGATACCAACGCTGTCAGGACCCCGACTCAATGCCACATCGATCTAGCATGTAACACCTCATATCACTTTGCGGCCTCACGCACGGTATTCCCACGGGTGTCGCCTTACCTTTGCCCGGGACCGTTTGCGCCTTTTGGCACACGTATATGACAGTGTCGCTAGCATCCATATGATAAGGAGCCCGGGCTGACATGGCTAGTCGTAAACCCAAAGTGGCACAAACTTACAGGGACAGGCATCCATGACCCAGCATCGAACGTGTCGGTCATCAGCGAGTGAACCCAGGCTGTAGCACTGGGCTAGCAGGACTCCGGTGAACCGGGCTGTAGCAGGCTAACAGGACTCCGGTATTCATCGCGTGACATTTCCCCGAAGGGACAGACACAGGAACGAAGAAGGACACATGCCGGCCAGCCTAAGTGTTCCGGAGCAGTAGCAAGCTACCATGGCTCAGTGGAAACACTAGGAGACATTTCCCGGTAAGAGAGGCTACTAAAGATAAACAACTAGATGGTCAGATCCCACACATACCAAGCATTTCAATACATACACACAATATGCTCGATATGTGCAATACAACATGGCATCACAAAATGACTCTACGACTCAAGTAGTTTATTCAATAGGCTCCGAGGAGCGAGATATTACAAACATGGGTCTCATGACCCAACATTCAGAGCATACAAATCAAAGCACAAGCGGAAGCTATCATGTCTGAGTACAGACAACTATAAATGGAAAAGACTGAGAAGCCTGACTATCTACCAAATCCTGCCGAGGCACAAGATCGTAGCTGAGGTAACAAGCTAAACGTCGAAGACCACGTGGAAATACTAGTGAGACTGAAGTCTCTCTGCAAAACATAAAATAGGCAAACGTGAGTACAAATGTACCCAGCAAGACTTACATCAGAACTAACTACATATGCATCATTTTCAACAAGGGGATGGTGGGGTTTAACTGCAGCAAGCCAGCTTTGACTCGGTGGCTATCCTAAACTACGACTGCAATGTAACTATTTTGAGGTGGCGCACACGAGTCCACATATTCACCATATCAATACACCACTATGGATCCGCTCCCGTCTCCCTACGAGAACGCCATCCATAGCACTCACGCTTATCTTGCGTATTTTAGAGTATCCACTTTCACTTGTCTATGAACTGATATAAGCAACCCAGAAGTCCTTTTCCGCGGACACGGCTATTCGAATAGATCATATTAACCCTGCAGGGGTGTACTTCTTCACACACGCTCTCACCACTTACCGCCGTTTACACGACATGTACTCGGCAACCTTCAAGCGGAAGCCCAACGTGGGTGTCGGCCACGACCTACCTAATCACTCAAGTCTCTAGTCCAGGTTTATCGCCTATTCGGGTTCCATCCATGAGGAGATCCGGCCGGAGTTTCGCTCACAGCCCCAAACGATGTGTACAGGGTTCCGTGACACCAAACGGGCGCCCGGTTTACCCGGCCACGTGCCTACCGCATCACAGCCCACCCCTACGGTCAGCGCTGCGCACGGCCTCCAGCATACTACAAACACCAGAAACTACTTGCAACTCCTGGACAGAGGACAAGGGTGATTAAGAAGCCGAGAGGGTCCATTGGTTTCGGGCCCAATGCGTGGTAGTAGCTGAATCATGGATCACAAACATAGAACTCAGTTCCTGAGGACGGCTGCAATGAGACAACCCACCATGTACTCCTACATGGCCTCTCACCGCTACCTTTACCAAATCGTGTTCACACACTTAGCTCACACACAGTAGGACATGTTCACACACCTCTGATTCATCCCCGATGAATCAGACCTGACTCAACTCTAAGCAGTAGCAGGCATGACAAACAAACATGAATGAGTAGGCACAACAGGGCTCAAACAACTCCTACTCATGCTAATGGGTTTCATCTATTTACTGTGGAATGACAGGTCATGCAAAGGATAAAGGGGTTCAGCTACCGCAGCAAGTAACAGATGAATCGATGTTGTCCTAATGCAGTAAAAGAGAGCAGGAGCGAGAGAGTGGGATTTTATCGGAATGAACAAGGGGGGTTTTGCTTGCCTGGCACTTCTGAAGATAACATTGAGTCTTCATCAGTGTCAACGATCACATCATCGGTATCACGTCTATCGAGAGGGACAAATACCGGCAACAAAGAAGAAATACAATCAATGCAATGCACAATATGATGCATGCTCATGACATGGCAATATGAATGTGTTTTGAGCTAATGCAACTAGCAACGGATTAAATGAAGTTGGTTTGAATACAAGATTCAAATTCAAACTCCATATGTGATTATTTAAATGTCATTCACTTCATTTGCTCTAAACAGTAGTGATAAGTTGTTCTAACATGCATGAAAATGGTACAGATGGATTCCTTGAATTTTTCTGATAATTTTTCATATATAAATTATTTAATTTGGAGTTACGGTTAATTTTCTATGAATTTTGGAAGTTTTAGGCATTTTCTGAAATTTCCTGAATATTTAGAATTAAAATAATTCCAGAAAATGAATTATGGCGTCAGCATGACCTCATGCTGACCTCAGCAGGTCAACGGGCGGTCCAGGTCAAACCTGACGTGTGGGGTCCACACGTCAATGTCTCAGTCAACTAACCAGGTTAGTTAGCCCTAACTAACTTAGTTAGCCGGGCGGGGCCCGCATGTCAGTGGCCTACCTAATTAACTAAGTTAGTTAACACTAACTAACTTAGCACTAACTAAGCAGGCGCCTGGGCCCACACGTCAGGGGGTCAAGCCCCGGGTCAAACCCGCCGGAGTTGACCCGCGGCTTGTCGCCGGCGACGCCAGCAACGGCGGAGGGCGTCGGAAACGCTCCTTCGGCGACCAAAACGGCGACTGAGGGGCTCTACGCGTAGCTGGGAGTCGCGCGCATCTGGTAGTGCAAGTGGGAGGAGCTGGGGTGGCCGGAGCTGCCGGCGGCGAGCTCTTTTGCGGCTGCCGGAGCTCGGGCAATCTCGGGGTGGCGTTACAGAGCACGGGAGGAGGCGTTGTGGGTGTCTACGGTTTCATGCGATCGTGCTGATCACGATGGTGGGCTCGGGAACGAGCTGCGGTGGCTGTGGCCACGGCCACGCCATGGCCGGCGGCGAGAAGCTCTCGGTCGCGGTGGGAGATGGGGCTAGGGGGCGAGAACGGAGGGGGCGAGCACAGGAGAGGCAGCGGAGGCTCACAGCGGATCCATTCGAGGCGGAGACGAGGCCGGGGATGGTCCGGAGCCGGCGAATCGAACGGCGGCGAGTTTCGGTGGCCGAGGAGGGGAACGGCGACGTGGGCGGCGATGCAGGGCTCCCGGCGTCACGTGAGTTGGTGGGGACGAAGAGGAAGGCGCGGCAGTTCCTCTGGAAGCAACGCCGAGGCGAGGGGTGGACACTGGCCGCGGTGGAGCTCGTCGGTGCTCTCGGGTGCTCGTGGTCGATCGTGAGAGAGAGAGAGCAGAGGGGATAGGGACGGAGGGAGAGATACGGGAGAGTGATAGAGTTCATGGGGACCGCGTGGCGTCTCCAGGGAGTAGTGGAGGCAAGCAGGGAGGCAGGAGGTGGCCGAAGCAGGGAGGAGGTGGCCGGGGCGCGTGGCCGCGCGCGCCGGGCGCGTGCCCGTCCTCCTGGCAGAGGAGGAAGGCGACAGGGGAGGGAGGCGGCGGTGGGCTGGGCCAGCGGGAGGAGCTGGGCCGGCTACAGGTAAGTGGCCCAGGTGGGCTCCAGGTAATGTTTCCCTCCCTCTCTCTGTTTTTCCTATTTTACCTCTGTTTCCTATTTTTCTGACATTTGTTTGATTTAACAAATATATTAAATCATTTAATTTTATTATGCCAATTTTTGTAGGGGCTAATGGTATTATTCCAGAGCTCTTTTATAATTGGCATAATTTTTGGACCATATTTCATATATATAGAAATATCTTTCCAATGCAAATATTTATCGAATTAATCCAAATGGCCAAATTAAATGTCCATGAGCTCCTAAAAATATTGTTTTGATTTTTTTATCTCTGTCCAATATTTTCAGAGGGCAACATGAGCATTTTCTTGGACCCTTTTGGGGAATTTTTTATTTGGGTCATTTTCAACATGATTCTGAGGGTTCCACCAATCCTCATTTCAAATTTAAATGAAATTTAAACATGATGCACACATGAAGCTAGGCTAGAGCAATGCCAGAAGCTAGGGATGTGACATTGGTTTCTTGTCTCTAATTTTGATTCTTTTTCTGCAGCTTCATCTAACGTCGTTATCGACCTTCCCGACGACGACGACGAGGAACCACTGAGGCAGAAAGGAACAAGAAAACGTCTGCTGGCAAGGCGACTCAGGACATGCCAGCACCCGAGACGTTGGTCGTGGAGGGAGACAATGTCACTCGGCCTACCGTAACCTTTGCGGTGCCGTTGACGAGTGCTCGTCCTTCATCGTCGAGTGCTGCTCAACCCTCGCTTTTCTCAACCTACCACGTCCTAGAAGACCAAGCTAGTGCTGCTAAAGAAGCAATACGCCAAGCGGGGGTCATGATGGACCAAGTGAAGGCAATTCGAGAAGCCAGCCAGGCAGCCTATGACGCCAGTTCAGCTCTTCAGAGTAATGTTCAGGTTAGTCGGTCACTGTCTGTTCTGTTAGGATATGATATCTGAAAACTCTTCTTTCTGAAATTCCTAGAGTTTGTCCTACACCCACTGGGTGTGTTGATTGAAATTCCGGGTTAGTGGGGGCACGCTGAGTGCACCCACTGGGTGTAGTCCCCAAGGCTATGGTGGACTACTGGCAGTCGACCATAGTCTTTATGACTTAAGTTTTTTCCTTACTCGACTAGGTCGAATAGATTCATAGACCGGTGGGGGCACGCTGAGTGCACCCACTGGGTGTAGTCCCCGAGACTGTGGTCGACTGCTGGCAGTCGACTATAGTCTGAAGAACACCTCCCGTTTTTGGTTGTTGGTCGACTGGTCGACTCTAACTGATGAAACTAGTGGGGGCACGCTGAGTGCACCCACTGGGTGTAGTCCCCGAGACTATGGTCGAATGTTTGTATTCGGCCGTAGTCTTAGAAACGCTATGATTTTTCCTTAGTCACTCGGAAGTGAATTGTCTTTGACATCTGTCGATTGGTTCTTCGTAGAAATCCTGCGACCTTGCGGCTCGTTATACTGAGTTGGAGAACAAACACATCCAGCTCGAGCTTGATCTGAAACTGACCCAAGAGAACCTAACGAAGGCGAAGGAGGAAGCTAAGGGTATGTTTGGTGAGGCCTTCGACGACTGCCTTTGCCTCTCGTTTGTTTCAGAGTCTGATCTCACTGTAACTTTGCAGACAAAGTGAGGGATGCCCTGAAGAAGAAAGACCTTGACTTGGCTGAGATGCAGAAAGCGGCTTTAGAGAAGACCAAGCTCGCAGATGAGAAGATGGCTTCAGTCACCAAGCTTGAAGAAGAAAACACCAATCTGAAAGCTGCTCTTGATGCTGCCAACAAGGAGGTCAGTCGACTAAAAAATTGACATGATTGCCCTGAATGACAAGGCCAGTGAGTTGGTGGGAAAGAAGAACGATCTGGAGGCTTATCTGGGTGGACTCGCCAAGAAGCTATTCCTCATGCTTGAAGGTAATCTTTTGTATCAAACAGACATTTTAACTGTGATCTCCGACTGTTGTCTTGACTCGGTGGTTGTGCTTGCAGAAATTTGCCAGAACTTTGAAGAGGAGACTGGTCGGCTGGAAATAAACCTGGATCCCATCCACTCTCCCGTGAAAGATGAAGTCGCCATGAATGTGCTCCGGCTTGAATCTCGCGTTGCTGCTGTCGTCGACTATCTCGCAAGGCTGAAGGTCACAACTTCTCGCATCGACACAACACTCTGGCCAAGAGAGACACTCCAGAACGACCTCGAGTCTCTGATGACTCGACTGAACGAGGTCCCAAGTCGAGTGCAGGAGTGGAAGAAGTCTTCTGCCAGGTGTGGCGCGGATGTTGCTCTGTCTCTGGTCCGCATTCACTGCAAGGATGCACGAGAGGACAAGCTAGCGGCCCTTAGGGTGGCTAACACCAAGAAGCATGATTTCCGATCTTTCATGGAGACCTTCATCGCCGCTGCCACTCGGATTGTAGATGGAATCGACCTGGATGAGTTTGTTGCACCTTCCAGCCCTCCACAGGAGGGGTAAAAAAACTTCTGAGCTTGATACTTTAAATTTGCCTCGGTATGCCGAGTGAGTTTTGTAACCGACAAACCTTAACAGGCTTAGCGCCTGAGCACTTTTGGTTCCGTTAGGTGTTATCCGAACTTGGATTCGACGTTGAATATGTTTGCATTTGGTTTGAGGTGTCTTTTGCAGGCTAAAGCAAGGCGCTCATTGCAATCGACTTGTTCCCCGATACACTTAGGCGAGCACTGGGCTGCAGCTAAGCCCCCGAGTGGGAGGTTTGCTCTCCACTCGGTAGGATTTTCAAAAACTTAGGCGAGCACTGGGCTGCAGCTAAGCCCCCGAGTGGGAGGTTTGCTCTCCACTCGGTAGGATTTTCAAAAACTTAGGCGAGCACTGGGCTGCAGCTAAGCCCCCGAGTGGGAGGTTTGCTCTCCACTCGGTATGATTTTCAAAAACTTAGGCGAGCACTGGGCTGCAGCTAAGCCCCCGAGTGGGAGGTTTGCTCTCCACTCGGTAGGTTTTTCAAGAACTTAGGCGAGCACTGGGCTGCAGCTAAGCCTCCGAGTGGGAGGTTGCTCTCCACTCGGTAGGATTTTCAAAAACTTAGGCGAGCACTGGGCTGCGGCTAAGCCCCTGAGTGGGAGGTCTGCTCTTCACTCGGTATGATTTTCAAGGCGTACCTCTGGAGAAGGAGGTAGCAGTCGACCTGCACCTCGTCCTCCTTGCAGAGTGCATGTTGTATTTGTGGCGTAGCTCGGAAGGAGAAGGCAGGAGTCGACCTGCGCTTCGTCCTCCTTACAGAGCGCATGTTGGATTTGTGGCGTAGCTCGGAAGGAGAGGGTAGCAGCCGACCTGCACCTCGTCCTCCTCGCAGAGCGCACATTGTATTTGTGGCGTAGCTCGGAAGGAGAAGGCAGGAGTCGACCTGCGCTTCGTCCTCCTTGCGGAGCGCACGTTGTATTTGTGGCGTAGCTCGGAAGGAGAAGGCAGGAGTCGACCTGCGCTTTGTCCTCCTTGCGGAGCGCACGTTGTATTTGTGGCGTAGCTCGGAAGGAGAGGGTAGCAGTCGACCTGCACCTCGTCCTCCTCGCAGAGCGCATGTTGTATTTGAACTTAGGCGAGCGCAATGCTGCAGCTAAGCCTCTGAATGGAAGGCTGGCTTACCACTCGGTAGGATTTTGTTTAACTTAGGCGAGTACTTGGACTGCAGCTAAGCCCCCGAGTGGAAGGCTGGCTTTCCACTCAGTAGGATTTTCAAAAACTTAGGCGAGTACTTGGACTGCAGCTAAGCCTCCGAGTGGAAGGCTGACTTACCACTCGGTAGGATTTTCAAAAAACTTAGGCGAGTACTTGGACTGCAGCTCAGCCTCCGAGTGGAAGGCTGGCTTACCACTCGGTAGGATTTTGTTTAACATAGGCGAGTACTTGGACTGCAGCTAAGCCCCCGAGTGGAAGGTTGGCTTTCCACTCGGTAGGATTTTCAAAAACTTAGGCGAGTACTTGGACTGCAGCTAAGCCTCCGAGTGGAAGGCTGACTTACCACTCGGTAGGATTTTCAAAAAACTTAGGTGAGTACTTGGACTGCAGCTAAGCCTCCGAGTGGAAGGCTGGCTTACCACTCGGTAGGATTTTGTTTAACTTAGGTGAAACGGATTTCGCAGCTAAGCCTTCGAGTGGAAGGCTGGCTTACCACTCGGTAGGATTTTGTTTAACTTAGGCGAAACGGATTTCACAGCTAAGCCTTCGAGTGGGAGGCTGGCTCACCACTCGGTTAGGATTTTTTTTACAGACTTAGGTGAATCAGATTCGCAGCCAAGCCACCCACTAGGGTATTGCTTTATGTGGACGAAAGTAATAACAATTACTGGGAAAATTATAAAGCTCTTGTCTTTGATAAATAAACTACAGAAGTACTTTTATTACAACTCATCCGAGTGAATACTTAAGTGTAAAAGGGGCACAGAAGCTCCGCGTTCCAAGCTCGGGGCTCGTCGATCTGATGCTCGACATTGTAGAGACGGTATGCTCCATTGTGGAGAACCTTGGTGACGATGAAGGACCTTCCCAAGAAGGAGCAAGCTTGTGTGGTTTCTGCTGATCCACTCGAAGAACCAGATCTCCTTCCTAGAAGGCCCGACTCTTCACGTTTTTGGCGTGGAAGCGATGCAAGTCTTGTTGATAAATGGTCGATCGGATCAGGGCCATCTCCCTTTCTTCCTCTAAAAGGTCGACTGCATCTTGCCGTGCTTGTTCTGCTTCAGCTTCGGTGTAGAGCTCGACCCGAGGAGCATTGTGGAGAAGGTCACTCGGCAAGACTGCTCCAGCTCCGTAGACCAAGAAGAACGGAGTTCTTCCAGTCGACCGGTTGGGCGTGGTCCTTAACCCCCAAAGCACCAAGGGAAGTTCGTCGACCCATGCACCAGCCGCATGCTTGAGATCACGCATCAAACGGGGTTTCAACCCTTTGAGAATCAAGCCGTTGGCTCGTTCTGCCTGTCCATTCGACTGTGGATGGGCGACTGAAGCATAGTCGACTCGTGTGCCTTGAGACGTGCAGAAAGCTCTGAATTCTTCAGAATCGAAGTTTGACCCGTTGTCAGTGATGATGCTGTGCGGGACTCCATATCTGAATATTAATTCTCTGATGAAGCTGACAGCAGTACCGGCATCGAGGTTCTTGATGGGTTTGGCCTCAATCCACTTGGTGAACTTGTCGACTACTACCAGCACATGGGTGAAACCGCTTCTGCCTGTTCTCAAAGGGCCGACCATATCCAACCCCCATACTGCAAAGGGTCAAACAAGTGGTATGGTCTTTAAAGCTGAGGCGGGCTTGTGTGACATATTGGAGTAAAATTGACATCCCTCACACTTGTCGACTATCTCCTTTGCCATTTCATTCGCTCTTGGCCAATAAAATCCGGCTCGGTATGCTTTGGCCACAATGGTCCGGGAAGACGCATGATGGGCACAGGTCCCCGAGTGGATGTCATCAAGGATTATTCGACCTTCCTCCAGCGTTATGCATTTCTGACCAACTCCAGTCGCGCTTTCTCTGTACAGCTGTCCCCTTATCACAGTAAAGGCTTTAGATCGGCGGACGATCTGTCGAGCCTCTTATTCATCCTCCGGGAGCTCTTTCCTCAAGATATACACGATATACGGTACTGTCCAATCGGGAGTGATCACTAAAGCTTCCATGATCAGGTCGACCACTGCTGGAACTTCAACCTCAGTCGAATCCGTAACACTCTTAGGTTGCGGAGCTTCGTCGGTAAAAGGATCTTCTATGACTGATGGAGTATGGATATGCTCCAAGAACACATCACTGGGGATGGCTTCTCTCTTGGATCCTATCTTCGCCAAATCATCAGCCGCTTGATTTTTCAGTCGGGGTATATGGTGGAGCTCTAACCCTTCGAATTTCTTTTCGAGCTTCCTCACTGCATTGCAGTATCTAGTCATGGTTGGGCTTCTAACGTCCCACTCCTTCATCACTTGATTGACCACCAAATCTGAGTCGCCATAAACCATAAGGCGACGGACGCCGAGTGAAATGGCCATGCGCAGCCCATACAAAAGTGCTTCATATTCTGCTTCATTGTTGGAGGAATCGAAGTGGATCTGGAGCACATATCTGATCTTATCTCCTCGGGGGGAAACCAAAACTACCCCAGCACCAGAACCATTTAACATCTTAGAACCATCAAAGAACATGGTCCAATGCTCCGAGTGAACTTGAGTCGGCTGCTGTTGTTCAATCCACTCGGCAAGGAAATCTGCTATAGCCTGGGACTTAATGGCTTTCTTTGCCTCAAATTTGATATCAAGGGGAAGGAGTTCAATCGCCCATTTAGCCACTCGACCAGTTGCGTCTCTGTTGTGCAGAATCTTCGTGCGCACCCCAGAGTTCGAACCTTAAGGGTTTTGCCGGAACCCGATATCTGACAGAATACTCTACCCTCAAAAACTATTGTGATCCCCTATACTTGTGGGTTATCAATCGTACTTCTAGTTACTACTGTAAGGATCTCAGCTTAGGAGAGAGGTGACAGAGGCCTTAGCCGCCACTAGACATCTACCTCAGCAAGCCACCACCAGGGTGTACCACCATGTGTGCTCGAGCGACAGCCTTCATCAAGTGGTGCACGACAAGTCCACGATAAAGTCGGTGAACCCGGATGCGGCTGAAGGGATCCAGCATGGCATTCTTCATTAGTGTCCCAGTCTGGTTGGATCATTGGGAAGAGGGCGCTTGTGCATAGTTCTCGTCAGTGGCGAACTAGACATCAGACCCGGACCTGTCGTACAACAGCATAGATGATTTTTTTAGGTTTTATTTTGGGAGTCTGCATACTTTGTGTGGGGCGAGGAAATGGTGGTGTTTCCCCTGGGTATGAATTATGCTCTCCCTCCCTATCATCGTTCCATTGGAGTATTTTTCTCCATTAGAGGGTTTGTAGAGTTGTGACTCTGGGAAGGTCCTCCGGGATCCGATTGGGTTAGGCTTCTGGTGGATCCATCTAGACTCGACCAACTTCCATGGTCTTTGTTATCTTTGGAGTTTCTACAAGCCCTTATCGGCATTTGCTTCTTCGGGATGACGATATGCATTCAGATCATTGTCGTTGTCGTCTCCCGGTCCGCATCGACGACTTCCCTGCCTCTGCTTGTACAAACTCGTGGGTTTCTCAAAGTTTGCTCCAATGAGGCGGGGCGGCGGGGGTGCAGAAGCGGCATCGATGTATGCATTCCTACTTCGATAGCCCAATGAATGTATTTCTATTTTTTGGCAAGCAAGGATATGGCCATAGGCCTTTTCGCCACAAAAAACAAAACAAATCTCAATTTAAAGCCGGGCGAATTTCTAAAAAACTAGATCGGGATCCCACCTTGGTGCGAGGGTGCCGGTCCCAATGTTTTGGTCAACCAGGTAATGCTAAGTTAGTAGGAATTCAGGTTTAGCATATGCATTCACACAGGATAACAATAAATTTAAAAAACATTCAATTGTGAAGGAGCAAGCTATAGTGATGCTCAATGTAGGCATGAGATTATAAGGCAGAATCAATTTCAGTGCGTTTTGCCAGCCTATGAATAATACTATAATTTCCAAAAGGTTTGCATCCACAATAACTCTTAGGACCAAAAAGTACAAATGTCATACATCACCATGGTGATACAATTATACCAGCAGCAAACTACATGTAAATAAATTTTATTTCGGAAATAAAGAAAGAATTAATCAAAGCCAATGTAGAAACAAAATGTGGTACTTCTCATGGAGCCAACAGAAATGGATCAAGAAGGGCAAAAGTATATGTCGACCAATACATTATCTGCCAGAGAATCTTCAACTTCCCTTTGCCAAGAATTGGGCAAGTTCCTCCACTCATGGAATTCTCTAAATGTGCACAGCTTCTTCATAATAAGGAAACATGGTTGTTTAAGAAAATTACCATCTTCTTATTTATAGAGTGCATCAACATTCAGCTAATGAGACACCTTAATAGCCAATACATGCAATTGTGAATAATGAATAAGGTTGTTCCAGATTCACAAAAAAATGGTATAGTAGTTTCTAATTTCCAGAAAACCATGGTTATTTTTAGCCTTACATTAGCAAAGAAGCGTACATGAACCTACTCTGTGGGAAACCAATAATAATACAATGGGGCAATAAAACATCTTCCGTAATTTCTTTTTTGTTCAAGTTTGGACAAAAAAGAAAAGAAGAATTTATAGGGACAGTGCTACCCATCTATTTCCAACATTGTACAGAAACATCGAAACTATTGAATCAATACTGATGCCACATACAAAAAAACATAGAAGATAGGAAACAGGCCTTCGGCACATGGTGCCTGGCTCAACCCATGGTCCAAACCTGTAAACAAAGTACATATTGTTGTGAGAATAGTTGTCGAGAATGAATCGATTTAATGCATAAAGGCAGGAAATTGCCTTTACAGATAACATAATTGTGTCCAATGCATAGCATATGTCTAGACAACATCAAATGGACAGTGCAATCAGTCACACCAAATGCTCAGCAGCATTTTGGCTCCAAATGTAAACCAACATGATGGGGCGTCACAAGTAGAGAGGAAGTGCAGACTGCCAGGTGCCAGCCAACCCGAAATTACAACACATATTTCAGACATAAGAGATGGCATATGTATATAAACAACTAAAGCATCATCTGAATTCTTGAAAGGAAGATGTAGGAGGTTGCTTGTAATAGTAATGGTTCAGTTATTATAGAGGATTTAGATGGCATGTCATTCCAAATGTTGATGTCACAGAAATGGTAACACAATTTACCAAAATCAAGTCTTGTGCTTGTGAAGAGAACGATATATATTGTTTGTCTATGACATATGTTGATAGTGGTGTATCATATATCTCTGTCTGAACATCTCGCTCGCTAGGGTGTTGTGACGAAGGACCTACTAATGATGATCACGTGCTCGCCCCGTCGGTCCGGCGCGGTAGGCCATGGTGAGCAAGCCTTGCTAGACTTGCTCGGGTGTTGTGATGTGAGGTCCTACCGATAGACATATCATGTTAGCAAAATAACTCAGTGTATTTACAGTGAGAATATAATTCATGCACCAACCTTCTCATAGATTATTAGTACAACTCCACATGCCAGGCTAATTACTCACCATCATAAATAAGTGGATCTCACCATTGCACTATGTTCCACATCATGGATCTTTTTTTTGAAACATATTAATGTACACCTATCATCAATTGGCCCAACAATAGTACTGCAAATAA
>NC_057801.1:689275266-689280959 GCF_018294505.1 Triticum aestivum
TTACTGTAGCCAACAAATGAGAAAATATGGTAGTTCATATAGTCTTAGAGCTTAGATTAGAGTAGATTTTATTTTAGTACAGAACCACAATATGGTAGTTCATGCCAAGAGTCTAATTCAGTCACACAATGAGAGTTGATATCTATAGAGAACCAAAATATTTCAATAGTATAAGTAATTTTACTAACAATGAAAACTACAGTTGCAGCCATGACAGTCTGAAGGCCCATAAAGTCTAAAATATTTTAGTAGTGCGAACAACGGAGGTGGCAAAAAAATTGTAATGAAATGGCTACATAGTGCTCCACTTTTTTGAGTAGTGAATAGAAAAGGCCAGCGAGAAGCGGAAGGCAACTCATAAAACATATGAATGGAATGACCATGCACATGATTAGCCAAATAGGGACAAGCAATATATATATTCAGAAGATCAAGGTAAGACCAGGAAACACAAACCTACCGGTTATATGTTGGTTGTCTCGGCAATTTATCATATGAGGCATGAAGCATCACCTAAAATAAATGGTTGCACACATAAAGCAACAGAGGGTTCAGTGAGCAAGTAGATTGTGATTGTTCTGCAGATGAAACAGAGGGCTATATGTTGAACCAAATGAATCATGGGCCTACATACTATATATCAAGAACAATATTTTTAAGCACTGTGACTGCGCAAGAAACAGTTTATCAGAAAGATGATTTCTTCCTCCAAATTTTGGCCAAAGAAAATACACATAATATAAGCACATCTATATATTTGTTAGAAACTAACCTAATCAGAGCAAATATTGGAGGAAGCTAAAACTACAAGCTAAACAAAACTACTATGCAAGTTAATACCAGTTAAGAAAGCAGGTCTGGCTAAGGACAAAGACAAATAGATTTTGGCAGTCGCAAGGCTCGCTAGGTTGGGTGGCATGCCTGGTGCAAGGTCTCCTGCCAGAGAATGTAATGATCATATGTAATCAACATGACATAAAAAGCCAAAAAGGGTGATACTACTCATTGTTGTCGCATTTGCCGTACCCACTCAGTCAATACTAAATCCTAACTGTAATCATAACACATCCTATCTATTTTGAAGTTGTAATGCAAAGAGAGGTTGTAGGAAACAAATTGGTTTGCAGTTACAGATATGTGCATACCAAATATCTATGGAGTTTCATCGTGGACGAATGTAAAGTGAATATACACCATAGAGGTGAACACACATGATAGTGTAACACAAGATGATGAAATACCTGGCCGAACTCTTTTTTTCTGATATCCATTGGTCTAATCTTTACGGTTTAACACACTTGACTTTCGCAAACTGTCTTTAGTACTGCCAACGAGTGCAAATATATCTAGAAAGTAGAAACCATGATCACAAAGAAAAATTAGAAATCTTGAGCCCAAATATCAAAATGATCAAGAAATTTTACATAGGTACCTTGCATATAGCTACCTATTAACAAAAGGAGGCACTGAGAGTAACCTGGTTATAATGTGTGCCTGCAACCTGGAGAGATCAACTTACAAGTGAATTGGCGAATAAGGTTAACATGAATGTTTTACGGTTGAAAATTTGGAAGAACTCATTGGGTCCAAATTTTTTTGGGGGGAGTAGGCAGGAGGTACATATTTTGTGCCAGGACATATCACTTCGTGCTAAGTCTAGCAATCCAGAAAAATGAACTTTGATAGCCAGAAATGGACTCAAGGCAGAGGATCCCTACAATAATTTTACCAGGCAAAATGATGATAAGCAGAAGCAATCCAACTTGCATTGAAATGAAAGATTGGTAATGCCTTAATACTTAAATTACAACATTCTACTTGTCACCTCCTAGTCTTGAAGCCATTGAAGCTAAACCATAGTACAACCAAGGAAGGAGAAGATGAGCATGTAGACTACTTGAAACGCAATGCGAAGGACATTTACAACTTATCTCATGAGCAAGACTTGGTCTTGCTAATCACACTGGTGCAAACATAACCTCGCATATCTAGTTCTGCGGCGTCAGCACTTCTGATCGGCTGAGCAGGAGCAGTTTCCTTGGTCCTGTTTTAGTTTCTGCATGATTCCATTTAAGGATGAATAAGTTACTCCCTTTCATTCTAGTAATAAATATGACGTTACCTAGTCAGTTTATACTTGTGTACAAAATTAAGAAAACATGTTAACATGCAGTGCAAAATGATATTGTTAGCAAGGCCTACTGGAAGTGTGTGCTATGTAACACGGTTGTATCTCTGTGGAGGATACCTCAATTTGGTCCTCAGTACTTTGATGTAGTCTACAACAATGTCGAGCATGTCTGAACTATCTGTTTGTTGCATATTCAAGAAGAACCTTAGTAATATGTATGTACTACGTTGACTTCTCCCAGAGATTAGGTGTAGAAATGTAATTCTAAAATGGGTTCGACTCATCGACAACTACCGAGGTTCTGAATTTTTTCGTCTGACAGTGTAATACTTTTATTTTATGTTAGAAACTTAGAATCATTAAGTGTAGGCCACCGCCGACGAGGAAGAAGAGGGAGCCGCAGCAGGCCACCGCCGCCACTCTCGGTGGCTCGGCCACCCTTCATGGCCACGAGGGGCTGGCACAAGGAAGGGTCGGTCGCGATCCGGTGGAGAGGAGGAGGCGCGAATGAGTGGCGGCGGCGGTGGCGCGATCCGTCTGGCCTCCTTCCGTCGAAGGCGCGACGGCGCGCTCCGTCGGGAACAGCGGCGTGGGCTTCCTCTTCTCCCGAGGCGTGACGCGCGAGCTTGACGGGGAAGCGGCGGCGCGAGTGGCAGGCCATTGAAGGCGACCGTGGCGCGGGCTGAAAAGGCGGCTAGGGTTTTCGTGGGAGGGGTTGGGGAAGAAAGGAGTGGGCATGAGGGGGAGGCTAGGGTTTCGAAGGGGAGAGAGAGAGGTGAGGCGGGAGGAAGAGGAGAGGGGCGGCGCGAGTGCGGGAGGAGCAAGGCTAGGTTTTCTCTATGGGAGCCACTGCCTTTTATACGTCTATGCGTGAAATGACGAAAATGCCCTCAGTAGGGCAAGGGAATTACGTGTGGTGGCATGAAGGAGAGGAAACTATTCATTCCTAGAGTGCCTAGGGTTCGATCCAACGGCTGGGGCTCTCTCCAGTGGCTTGATCCGATAGTCCGGATCGCATCAAACAAACGAAACGGACGGGCGGATCTCCCTGAGCTCTGTGGGCGTCCGGAGGCTGGATCGGTTCTTGTTTTAGGATGTTTCCTGTGTGCTGCCTGAATTTCCCGCAAAAAGGAAAGAAAAAAAACGCAGCAACGCTAGAGGAGCATGATCCGCTAGAGATAGAATGTCAAACGATCATCACCGGAGATTTCCTACCCGTATGCACTGGCACCACTTGCCTCCTTTCCCAAGCAATCGCCGCGCGCAGAAACAGAAAGAAACCTGAGATACGGCGAAATCCCAACCGACGCCCGGATGCTGTTTCCGCAGTCGTCGGACGACCCCTGTTCGCTCTGTGGGTCCAGTCCACACGCACTCCAGCGCGCGCACGGCGTCGCTCGCTCCCGTCCCGCGCCATATAAACGCACAGCCCACTGCCGTCCTGCCCACCCACAACACAAGCGAACGCAACGCCAGCCGACTCGACTCCCGCGAAGCGGAGCGCGATCAGATCGATCGATCTCCGCCCCTTCCCATCCCCTCACCCACACCGGCCGCCGCAACCAAAACCCTAGCAAGCGACCGCGCCTGCGCCGCCGCTAAGGCTCGTCCGCGCTCGCTCGATTGATCGATGGGGACCGATCTGGCCGATCAAGCCCGCCCCGGCCGCCGCCGCCGGCCCCGCCCCGACCTCGAGGAGGGCGAGTTCGTCGCGGACGACGACGACGGCGGCCGCCCGGAGATCAAGGTGCGCCGCCTCGAGGACATCCTCGACGGGGACGCCCTGCCGTCGCCCACGCCCTCGCGCGAGCGCGACTCGGACGGCACCGTCAGCGACATGGACGCCGACGACGAGGGCCTGGCGCGGGAGCCGGGCTTCCCCTGCCCCATCTGCCGAAGGGAGTTCGCGAGCGGCAGCGCGGTGCACGGCCACATGCGCGTCCACCATCCGCACGGCGGCGGCCGCCAGGGAATCGTCGTCAGCGGTGGATGGGCCGTCACCGGCAAGCGGGGCTACGTCGGTGGCAGGTCCGTTTACCCTCAGGAGGAGGAGGAGGAGGAAGGAGTGGGCGACTCCGCGTCCATGACTACTGCGGTCGCGGAGCCCGTGATCGACGCCACGCCCATCGCGTTCGCGAGCAGCACCAGCAGCGCCGAGCCGAATCCTCCATCCACGGCCATCGTTCTTGCAGCGGACAATCCTCCCAACCAGGTCGCCGTGCACCCATCCTGTTCACCGCAATGCGGCGCCGGGCACCAGCCCGCCGCGCCTCAGGCCGTCGTCGCCCAACCTCAGCCAGCCCTCGCCCAAGGCCACCTCGCAGGGGCGGCGCCTCCGCAACTCTTCGCCTCGCCCCCTCAGGCCGTCGCGCGTCACGTTCGGCGGGCGGCGCCGTCGCCGACTTCACGGGACGAGCAAGGCCGGTGGGTCTGCAAGGAGGAAGGGTGCTACCAGCGATTCGACTCGCACCAGGGGCTCGGCGGCCACATGGCCGCCCACAAGATGAGAAAGAACAACGAGGCCGCCGCGGCGGCAGCGGCCGCGGGGCTGAACCCGTGCCTGGCGAGCGCCAGGCCGGCGAAGCTGCACCCGTGCAAGCACTGCTCCAAGGTGTTCAACTCGGGCGTGCAGCTCGGCGGGCACATGAGGATGCACTACGATGGCAAGGTGATCGCGAGGAGGCGCCGCGTCGAGGCTCCCGTGTCGGCGCGAGAGCTCGCGGCAGCGCTCTTCTCCGCCCAGGCGTCCCCCGAGACGTCGACCAGCGCGTCCCCGCCCGACGGGCTCGCGCTGTCCCTGTCCCCGCCCGCGGACGGGCCCGATGAGCTCGCGCTGTCCCTGTCCCTGTCCCCGCCCGCAACAGCCGCCACGGAAGTAGCGCAGCCTGGCATTATCTCGCCGGCATTGTCGGGAGGATCCGAGCCGGCGCCAGCGCCGGTCGCGCCGGGCGTCTTTAGGATTTTCGGCGTCAACATCGCGGTGGCGCCACCTGCGGCGGCTGGGGAGGAAGTCTTCTCCGCCGTGACCGAGACGGACCAGAGCTCGGCGGCGTCTACCAACATCCAGGAGTAGATCGAGGTGCTAATAAGGAAAGACTAGATTTGATAGGGATACGACAGATACTTGATACTGTAATAGTAGCATTACATACTGCATGCCGCGGACTTCACGTCTTCACGCAGATTTTATGCCATTTTGTATCACAGATTCACAGTTTTTAGCTCATACGGGGAAAGATACGTGGATCGTGGAGCGTAAGCACCATATACACGATCGAGTAGTGTCAGCGGTTAAGTAGGTAATAAAAGCTGTTATCTGGACAGCAGAAGTAAACTGCTATGTGGCGAACCCAGATTCAGTGTGTATTACACATTGTCTTCACCCAGATTCTATCTCATTTTCATCGCAGTTGCATACCGGGAAAGCTATGTGGCGAACGACTTGTGTCAATATTTCAGAAGCAAAAGTTGTCATGTGGTCAGCTGAAACAACCTCTGCGGCTCTGCCTTCTTGGGTAATGAACATTGTATACATTGCTTACACTAGTAAGTGTACACGTGC
>NC_057801.1:689281241-689289060 GCF_018294505.1 Triticum aestivum
AAGCCATGGATTGGTATGGGCGTGCCGTGCACGGAAGACGACCGCCATTTCTTCGCGGCAGCCACCACGGTCACCGTGGGAAATGGAAGGACGGCGATGTTCTGGACTTCATCTTGGCTTTGGAGGATTGTGCCCTCGGGACATCGCTCCCAGTCTCTACGATCTCTCTCCCAAGGAAAACTCGGTTTAGCAAGCTATGGCCAACAACCGGTGGATTGCGAATATTGACGGCTCAAATGGCCTCTCCCTTGAACACATCCAACAGTTTGCTAACCTTTAGGACAAACTAATAACGGTGGCTCTTGATGACGACGAAGACTCTATTATATGGAAGTTCATCAAAGATGGGGTATATTTTGCATCCTTGGCCTACAAGGCTCAATTTGAAGGCCTCACCACCTCGGACCTTGTCCATTCTGTGTGGACGGTGTGGGCGCCCCCTCGGTGCAAGTTTTTTGCTTGGCTTGTTCTTCAAGATAGGATTTGGACTTCGGACCGCTTGAGCCGCCGCGGTTGGCCTAATTGCGGTCTATGCCCTCTTTGCAAGCAAACCCAATAAACGGCAGCTCATCTTCTCTTCCAGTGCCGCTACACCATACACATTTGGAATGACGCCCTCCCATGGCTCGGCATGCATCACATCACCACGTCTACTTGGGTGATGAGGGCTTCGGTCAGAGAATGGTGGAATGGTAACCAACAAATCCGTCTCGGCTCGCCCAAGGCGCTTGCCTCCCTCACGATGCTCATCTCTTGGCAGGTTTGGTTGGAGCGCAATGCTAGAGTCTTTCGTGACTCGGCGGCCCCTTGCATGGTCATCATCAACAAAATCAAGCAGGAGGTGTTGCTTTGGCTGGAGCGGAACATTTGGGTGTTGTAATGCCGCGAGAGTAGTCCTTTTATTCGCCACTTTGTGGTTTCTGTCTAAACTTTCTCCCTTAATCAATGAAATGGCAAGTTTTTTGCCTTGTTTCAAAAAAAGAATTCTTTTCATTCACTTACTTGTAAGCAATTATTTAAATAAAATCAGCAACTTTTTCCTTAAATCAGAAAGGCGCTTGGTAACTGCACTTGAAAAGCTTCATAGCAGCCTTTCACATGATCGCTCCTACTTTGGATTCGGAAAGAAAAGGAAGATTCATTGGAACTGAAAAGAACAATCAGTCAAACACGCTTTCAATCTATTGGCTAGAATTTGACAAAATACACTTAGTACTGCAACAATTGAACAAACTAATCCTATGCCATTGGAGCATTAGTTTGTTCACTACTCAGAAACAATCTAGAATTCAAAAGAGGTTATGAGTAGTGAACAAACTAATCCTATGGCAATTGTCAAGATTGTTTCTGCAAAGATAAATGAAACTCAATTTCTGGAAGGGTTCAACTATATGTTTAACTGGAATTGGCAGTGGAGATGCAAAAGGCAGGGAAACATGGCCTATCTTGTGAGATTTCCAAACAAAAGCAGGTTAATAGAACTACATAATTTTGGTGACTTCAATTTGTTGGGAACTAAGGCAATAATAAATATTGACAGCTGGACCTATGACACACAAGCAATTGGAAAGTTACACACTGTGTGGGTGAAATTTGGAAAGGTGCCTGAATGCTTTAGACACTTTTTTTGGAATATGTGAGGTAGCTGCCACTATTGGCCATGTGTTGGGAATTGATATGACTACTATTCTTCGAGAAAATGTGAGAGCTAAAGTGGGTGTGAGGGACTTTGAAAAACTGCCTAAACATACTGAAGTCGCTGACAAGGAACTGATGATATATAGAATTACCATGGAGTTGGAAGAGGTGGTGGAGTAAGGATGGTATGAGGAGAAAAGGAAGCATGATTCTGTTGAGACTGAACAAGGAGTTGTAGATGATATGATAAAAAACTGAGAATTGGGGATGGACACTGGTGGAAACAAAGAAAATATCTCTCTGGGAAGTGTGGGGCTGAAACAATTTGAGAAGATGAGACAAAAGAGTGAGGAATTGCTGCTGATACAGAGGGAATAGCTGGCTGAATTGGGACTAAGGAAAAAAGTGGAAGCGAATCTGGACAAGGTCATCTTGAAAATGTAGGAAATGGAAGAAAACAAAACCAGGCAAGAAGCTTGGAGAGCTATAGAAGAAAAGTAGAGTATCAGCTGGGAAATAGAGAAGCTAAATATGATGGAGATGATTAAGGGACAGCAAGAGTTAATTAACAAATGCATGGAGAAAATTGAAATGTGGGAAGAGAAAGATCTGACTAATGAGGACCTTGGTGGAAAAGGTGAATATGAAGGAGAATTACCACAAGACCCTGGGTTGGAAGATGCCTATGTTGAACATGTAGGTTATAATGCCAGTCAGGATTATGTGGAATCTCTAGGCACTAAGTTGGGCTTTGCTAAGAGGGATGATGTTGATAGAGATAAGTATAAGGATGGACCAACAAGGAGAAGTGACAGGAACTTGGACAAGAAAGATGCTAAGATTGAGGATTTAGCCAGGGAAAGGGTTGTTGACAAAGATAATTATGGTAAGATATCTACTTTGACTAACAAAAAAATCCTTATTTGATATGTCTAGTAAAGTAGGAGTTGATCTGGGTTGCACTATTGATATGATGAATCAAAATCTAGACCTGATTGCCAATATGGAGCAGGCTAGAAGAGATATATATCTCCAGAGCTTGAAAATTGAGGAAGAAAATAAAAATGATAGATCGTCAAGTCCTATTGACATTGGAGATGCTGGTTTAGAGGAGTTGTGTTTTGAAAATGACCACTCTGATGTTGAATTAGAGTTGGGTTATTATGATAATCTTAAGAAAAATTTTCTCTAGCAATAAAAAACTAAGGGGTGGCTCCCCAGTCAATAGAGTTGGAAAGGATGCCATCTCCAAAGGAGCGATGAAAAGGAAAAAAATAAAAAATAATCATAAGTATGTTTTGGAATGTGAGAGGGATAGGGCAAGATATTAAGAAAATTTTCATTAGAGATACTATACAAGAAAAACAGCTGGACTTTGTTGGATTACAAGAAACTATTAAATCTGACTTTACTAAGAATAAATTACATAACATTTTTGGAGGAAAAAATTCTTTGGGAATGGATTGCTCCCAAAGGAAAGCCCCTCAATCTTGTGTGATTGGGGGAGACTTCAATTTAATTAGAAACAGTACTGAAAAAATAAACCGGGGCCGGGGAGGACTGATCACTTCACTTTTGTATTCAATGCAATTATAGAGCATGCTGGTCTTAGAGACTTACCTTTGAATGGCAGAAAATACACCTCGACCAACAATTTGCCTAAGCCTGCCTTTGGAAAACTAGATAGGGTTTTGATTTACCCTGACTGGGAAGATAAATACCCTTTGGCGGTATTCAATGCTCTAGAAAGAGAGATCTCAGACCATACCCATCTCTTATTAGATACTGGAGAACACAAACCTGCTCGGGCTATTTTGAGGTTTGAAAATGCTAGGATGTTGATGGAGGGATTTAAAGAATTTATTGAAAAGAATTGGTGGATTAATTGCAAAGGATCTCGTTTGGATATCTGGCGGGAAAAATTAGGAAACATAAGATAGAAGATTAAAGGATGGATTATGAATGCCAATGCTTTATATAGGAAAAGGAAAAAGGAGCTTTTATATCAACTTGATAAGATAGATAAAAATGCTGAGCTCATGGGCCTGTGTGCACATGACAGAGAGTTACAGAAAAATTGAGAAGAGAACTTAAAGATCTTCTCAGATTAGAAGAAATTAAATGGTTGTAGAGATATAAGGACAAAGAGATCAAAGAAGGTGACTCTAACACCACATATTATCATGCCAAGGTAAATGAGAGGAGGAAAATATAATTCTATCATAAGAATAAGAAGGGGAAGTGATCGAAGGGGAGAAAAAACTCATTGACTATATCACTGGATACTACAAAAAAATTGGACATGCAGATGTATTTGAAATCAATCTTAACATTCACACTCCTGAAAGTATATCCTCTCAGGAGCAAGAAGCTTTACTGAAACCTTTTACTATGGAAGAAATTCACTCTGTGGTGTTTTCCATGGAGAAAAACAAAAGTCTTGGTCCTGATGGTTTTTCTGTAGATTTCTACCAACACTTTTGGGATGTGATTAAAATGGATCTGAAGGCCATATTCGATGATTTTTATAGTGGCAACATAGATCTAGCCAGACTCAATTATGGGATCATTACATTGGTTCCTAAAACTAAAGAAGCTAAACAAATTCAAAAATTTAGGCCTATTTGCCTTCTGAATGTCAGTTTCAAAATTATTACTAAAGTCTTGATGAATAGACCTAGTAAGGTGGTTAATCCCATCATATCCCCCATTCAAACAACCTTTATGAAAGGGAGATATACCATGGAAAGGGTAGTTATCCTGCATAAAGCTTTGAATTCTGTCTATACTAAGAAACAAAGTGTTATGCTGTTCTAAGTGGACTTTGAGAAAACATATGATAAATTTAAATGGCCTTTTGTGCATAGAATGTTAAAACTCAAAAACTTTCCTCACAAGTGGTGTGACTGGATTATGCACACTATGAGAGGGGGTCAGGTGGGTGTTAAAGTGAATAACAATGTGGGACCTTTTTTCAAAACTCACAAAGGGCTCAGGCAGAGAGACTCTTTATCTCCTCTGCTTTTTGATTTAGCTGTAGATGCTCTAGCCATTATTCTGGACAAAGCCAGAATAGAAGGATACATCAAAGGGGTACTTACTGATTCCCACAAAAATGGTGTGAACATGCTGCAGTATGCAGATGACACTATATTCTTATTACAAGATGATGAGGATAGTGCTAGAAACCTCAAATTTATCTTAACTGCATTTGAACAGATGTCAGGACTAACTATTAATTTCCATAAAAGTGAAATATATCTGTCTGTTTGGGGAAGCTAAAAACAAAAGTGCTTTATATCAAGAAATTTTCACTTGTGCTGTGGGGGGTGCCTCTGGAATATCTTGGCATGTCTGTTTCTAATAAAAGAACTAGAAACAACATGTGGAAGAATATGACTGAAAAATGAAAAAAGATGTGTCTGTTGGCAAGGCAGATTGCTTAATATTGTTGGTAGAATCACTTTAGTGCAATCTTGTCTTACAAATGTACCTATATATATGATGTCATTCTTTCTTTTACCTGCTAGTGTGAAGAAAAAGGTAGATTTCTACAGAGCCAGGATGGTGTGGCAGGCTGAGGAGGATAAAAAGAAATACCACTTAGTAAACTGGAAGAAATGCTATTTTCCAAAACAACAAGGGGGATTGGGAATCACTAATTCAGAGATCTTTAGCATTGCTCTCCTGGCTAAATGGATGTGGAAATTAGAAGATGAGGAGGGATTATGGGAAAATATCATTGAAGAAAAATATGTCAAAAAAATGCCTATCTGGTCTTGAACACAAAAATGGAGACTCCCATTTTTGGTCTAGTATCATCAATATTAAAAAATTCTTCTATCCACACACCAAGAAAAAAATTGGGGATGGAAGAAACACCAGGTTCTGGGAAGATTGGTGGGTAGGAGATAAACCTCTAAAGTAGGCTTATCCTTCTTTATATTATATAAATAATGATCATGGCATTTCTGTTAGAGATGCTATTGATAAAGGGTGGGGATGTTTTTCATTCAGAAGGGCTCTATTTGGAGAGTCTGGCCACTTATGGAAGAGCCTAAAGGGAAGATGTGAGGAAGTCTTAATGTATGGAGGAAGGGATAGGCCTATGTGGATGTTAACTGTGGATAGGAAATTCCCTGTTAAATCTTTATACCTTTATCTTATCAAATCTAATGTTGGCTTTCCATAAAAATTCCTCTGGAAAACAGAAGACTCAGTAAAAATAAAAAAATGTGGCTTCTGAATAAGAAGAGCATTTTGACAAACGATAATCTACTGAAAAGAGGGTGGAAAGGTGAGAAACATTGTGTTTTGTGTGGGAAAGAGGATACTATTGATCATCTCTTCTTTTCTTGCTCAGTTGCCAGATTAGTTTGGAATTTAGTTGGATGTG
This sequence comes from Triticum aestivum, assembly GCF_018294505.1. Classification (NCBI taxonomy): domain Eukaryota; kingdom Viridiplantae; phylum Streptophyta; class Magnoliopsida; order Poales; family Poaceae; genus Triticum; species Triticum aestivum. The sequence goes on from NC_057801.1 coordinate 689,287,276, forward strand.
CTTTTGAATTAAAGCAAATACCCACCAATTTAAAAGAATGTTACAGAAAAATGACAAGAAACTTGTTTTGACTGGCACTTCAGCTCTGCTTTGGGCAATCTGGATTTGCAAGAATGATATTATTTTTGATAGAAAAAAGATTAATGGCCCAATGGGGTTCATTAAAATGATGTGCATCTAGATTACTGATTGGGTAGTTTTGCAGAAAAAGGACCCAGAGAAAAAGTGTTGATGCTAGGAGCAAGACTCATAGAACAGGTGGCAAGTGAGATTTACCAGGCTGCTCGAGGATGGCATTTTGGAGTGATGCGACTCAAGATGTGATGGTGGTGGCTGATGATGGAAGGCTTCTTCAACTGCCTAGATGTTGTTTCCTTCTGATAAATGTCTTTTGATGTAATGTCCAGTGTTGTAATGATCATAACGGTAAAAGATGTTTGCTAGGTCTAGCTTTATGGTGTATTCGAAACTCTACTATTTGTACTCATTATGCTGGTTTCTCTAATGGAAATCGAAGGGGAAACCCTCTTTTGCTAAAAAAACACACACATTGTAAAATAAGGCAGAGTTTTGGACAAGAAAATAATTAAACTCTAAATAGATGATGTTATCGAAATCCTGCTTTAGGGAGCAGAGGTTCCATGAGATGTCATCAGGGAGAAAAAAAAGGCAGGCTGGTGTCATCAGTGGCCTTTGTGATTCACTCAGGTCTTGTCGTCATTGGTTGCTTTCAGCAGCATGCCACTACCACTGACTTTCAGCACCATGCCACTACCACTAACAGCTCACACCTCATCTTGTACAATCAAACCATATAGTTAGAGCATCTGCAAACGGACTTGGCAAATCCGCCCCCCCCCCTATACGTCCGCGGACGCGCCTGGGCGTGCCCGCGGACACTGACTGGGCACCCCCTAAATCCATGCCTCCACACCCACGTATCTCATATTCCCAACCCTATATCCATAAAAATTCATGCAACTACTACGTAGATCACCAAACGATCAAATCGACAGGAAGTGGACATATAAACTGGTACCAAACGGGCATAATTCACATAAACATCACCAAAAGATCACCAAATGGGCATAAGTCACGTAGTTCAACGATCCGACATATTGTAACTACATACTAGAACTAGATTATAAATAGGAGAGGGCGAGCTTCATGTAACGCCCCGGATCCGATGCGCCAGGTGTCCGCCAGTTATTCGCCGTCTTTGCCATGTCATTTGCTTGCGTGTTGCATTTTGCCATGTCATCATGTGCATTTCATTTTGCATACGGGTTCGTCTCATGCATCCGAGCCTTTTCCCCGTTGTCCGTTTTGCAATCCGGCACTCCTATGTCCTCCGACGTTCCCCCTTTTGTCTCCTGTTGTGAGCGGGTGTTAAACGTTCTTGCAATGGACCGAGCCTTGCCAAGTGGCCTTGGTATAGCACCGGTAGACCGCTTGTCAAGTTTCGTGCCATTTGGAGGTCGTTTGGTACTCCAACGGGTAACCGGGTAACCGTAAAGCCCTCTTTTGTGTGCAGCCCAACACCCCTTCCAAAGAGGCCCAAAACCCATCTAACTCTCCTCCATGCTCTCGGTCGTTCGATCAAGATCACGTGGCCGAAAACCGCTCCTCATTTGGACTCTCCTAGCTCCCTCTACCTATAAAACTAGACCTCCCCCGAAATTCGCGGTCTATTCCTCCTGAAACCCTAGCCTATCCTCTCCCCGCGCCGCCGGACGCGTCCGACTGGGGCTGGACATGTCCGCCGCCGCCCTCCGACCAATCCCC
>NC_057801.1:689289567-689292308 GCF_018294505.1 Triticum aestivum
GGGCCGGCTCCCGCGCCGCCCGAGCCCGCTTCCCTGTTATTTTGTCATAATCATGCCATGTTCGTCATGCCGTATCTCTGCATCCGTAGCTCCGTTTCATGCGTGTAATATGTCGAATTGTTCGTTTTGAAGAGTACATCATTTCATTCCATTGCATCATATTCATTTGAGTTCATCTTGATGCCTGAATCTTTGTTGCAAGAGTGCTTCATAATGTTTTCTGCTGTCTGTCAACAGAAGAGCTCATTTGTCATTTTTCCCATGATTGATGTGTGCATCCTATGAGGTTGATGTCTTCATGTGTTTTGATCTATGCCATGTCTTCTTTACTGAGGTGCTTACCACGTATTTTTGTGATCAATGTGGTGACTAGCACAAGCATGCAAACTAGGCTTCGTGATATTGCTGATTTTAGTCCCTGTTCTGCTGTTATTTTGATGCCATGTAAACATGTTGCTACAGAGAGATCCATGCATATTTTGAGATACTTCAGTAAGGATGTTTTGAACATATGTTTATGCTCTATCCATTCATGCCCTTTGTTGCAATTATGGAGTAGTCTAGCATGCCATTTTCGTGCTCTACTTTTGCTTCAAAATGTTTCCTGGCAGATTGTTTACATGTTATTCAATTTTGCCAAGGTTGCTATAGTTGATCCTTGCATGCTATGAACTTGTTCTTGACTTGGTTTGTTTCACAAACATGTCTTCTTGATGATGCTATGCTTATCTTGTCATGCAATGACTTGTGGTGAGTGAATCAAGCTTGTTAAGTAGTGTACTTGATGTTGTTGTTTTGCTAGGCTGAATCTGTTAATTCGTGATGTTATGTAAACCTGCTTCTACAAATCATTCTATGCATAATCTGGAGATGATCACTAAACATGTTTTTTTCTACATGTCATGCAATATCCATCCATGCCCTGGTAGCATTTATAGCTTGTTGTAGCTTGTTCATATCTTGCTCCAAAGTTGCTTAATAATGTTGCTATCAGCCTGTTAATATTAAGTTCAGTTGTTGCCATGTGTTTTGCTAGTGTTCCATTCACCCTATGGACTTGCTCTTGCCATGCTTAGCTTCACAAACATGCCTTCTTACTGTTGGTTTCCTTGCCATGCCATATATTGCTCTGTAGTGAGTTGCACAAGCTCACCAACATGCCTTCATAATTCTGTTCCTGCCATGTTTGAATCTGTATTATAACTTGCCATGTTTGCATGGGTGCCATCATATTTTCTGATCCTTTTTGGCTTATGGTCAGTAAGGGACTTTTGATCTATGCATTTAGTAGATTCATGCCATGCCTTTGTTTGCCATGATCAGTTCCTGTAAAATGTTGTTTGATAGCTCTAAACATTGCAACCTGATGTTATTTTCTGCAAAGTCTGAACTGTTATTATTTGCAATCTTACCATGTGTGTTTGAGCATGTTCTAGTGATTTCTGGAGTTAGCTTAGTGTTCATGTTTTGTTATGCTTTACCTGTACATCATGCCCATGCCGTTTGTTTTCTTGTTAATGTGCTGTAGCATGTTGTTTTGGTGCTTGCAATATGCCTAGTTGTTGTTTTGGACAGATTGTTGCTATAACTTGTATAGAGTGTGTGTGTTGCACCGTTGCTCCGTTTTGAGTGTGCTCTATATGAAACTTGCTTAGAATTGCATGTAGTTTCATATTATCATGTTGCATCCTTGTTTTGGTGTGTTTGCTTGATGTTTGAATGCATTTTGCATCAATGCCATGTTTAACTTGTTTTGCTCATATCTTCTAGGCCGTAGCCCCGAACTAAATGAACTTTATGTGTAACTTGACTAGAATCTCGTGTAGATCATCTTTGTGCATCTTAACTTGCTGTTTAACAACTTGAACATAAAGTTTATTCATATCTGGGCCAACTTTGAAATATGCATATGAGGACTTACCGGAATTGTTATATGTCGTTCCCAGCCTCATTTAAACTTGTCTTGATGTGTTGTTCTTGTTTGCATCATCTCTTACCTTGAGTAGTTTCATGTAGCCTTGTCATGCATCATGCTTGTTGTGCATCATGCCTTGTTCATGAGCGGTGTGTTTACTATGTTGTGTGTTTCTTCTCGATAGTTCCTGTTTCCTTGCGTTCGTGAGGATTCGTTCGTCTACGCTTGGTTCGTCTTCGTGGCTTCATCTTCTTCATGGACTCGTTATTCTTCCTTGCGGGATTTCAGGCAAGATGACCGCTACCCTGGATCTCACTACTATCATTGCTATGCTAGTTGCTTCGTTCTATCGCTTTGCTGCATTACCTATTACCTGTTTATCAAGCGATCCCAAATTGCCATGAACCTCTAACCTTTGACACCTTTCCTATGCAAACTATTGTTTGGCTATGTTACCGCTTTGCTCAACCCTCTTATAGCGTTGCTAGTTGCAGGTGAAGTTGAAGATTTCTCCATGGTGGACAGGATTTTTGGTTGGGTGTCACAATATCTCTTATATTATTAATGCATCTATATACTTGGTAAAGGGTGGAAGACTCAGCCTTATGCCTGGTGTTTTGTTCCACTCTTGCCGCCCTAGTTTCCGTCATACCGGTGTTATGTTCCCGGATTTTACGTTCCTTACGCGGTCGGGTGATTTATGGGACCCCCTTGACAGTTCGCTTTGAATAAAACTCCTCCAGCAAGGCCCAACATTGGTTTTTCCATTTGCCTCACCTAGCCCCTTTTTTCCCTTGGGAGTCGCGCTCTCGAGGGTCATCTTTAT
>NC_057801.1:689292466-689293989 GCF_018294505.1 Triticum aestivum
CCAGTGCTTGTCTAAGTGTTGGTCCAAACCGAGCGATGTCCGGCGCCCCCTGGGCAATCAGGGTCTATGCCAACCCGACGTCTTGCTCATCCGGTGTGCCCTGAGAACGAGATATGTGCAGCTCCTATCGAGATTTGTCGGCACAGCGGGAGGCTTTGCTGGTCTTGGTTTACCATTGTCGAAATGTCTTGTAAACCAGGATTCCGAGTCTGATTGGGTCTTCCTGGGAGAAGGTAAATCCTTCGTTGATCGCGAGAGCTTGTCATGGGCTAAGTTGGGACACCCCTGCAGGGTATAATCTTTTGAAAGCCGTGCCTGTGGTTATAGGCAGAGGGGAATTTGTTAATGTCCGGTTGTAGATAACTTGACACCAGATCCGAATTAAAACGCATCAACCGTGTGTGTAGCCGTGATGGTCTCTTTTCGGCGGAGTCCGGGAAGTGAACACGGTTTTTGGGTTATGTTTGACGTAAGTAGGAGTTCAGGATCACTTCTTGATCATTACTAGTTGACGACCGTTCCTTTGCTTCTCTTCTCGCTCTTATTTGCGTATGTTAGCCACCATATATGCTTAGTCGTTGCTGCAGCCTCACCACTTTACCCCTTCCCTTCCCTTTAAGATTTGCTAGTCTTGATACCCATGGTAATGGGATTGTTGAGTCCTCGTGGCTCACAGGTTACTACAACAACAGTTGCAGGTACATGTTTCGCGATGATCTTGACGCGAGAGCGATGTTTGCTTGTCTTGGAGTTCTTCTTCTGCTTCTTCTTTGATCTGGGGATAGGTTCCAGGTCAGCATTCTGGGCTAGCAGGGTGGATGTCGTTTGAGTTTCTGTTTGTGTTTCATCCGTAGTCGGATGTTGCTCTCATGTATTGTGATGTTGTATTTGTGTGGCATTGTATGCCTTATGTATGTATCCCCATCTATTATGTAATGTTGATGTAATGATATCCACCTTGCAAAAGCGTTTCAATATGCGGGTCTATCCTTGGTGGGACCTTCGAGTTCCTTTTGGATAGGGTCGCATATTGGGCGTGACAAGTTAGTATCAGAGCCTCGACCGACCCTAGAAGCCCCCTTGATTGATCGTGTAGTTTGGCCGTTGTTGAGTCTAGAAGAAAACTGTTTTCGGAGTCTAGTTATATCGGAGAGTAGGAATTCTTTTTACTCCTCAGCCCCTTCGTCGCTCTGGTCAGGAATCTTGACGTAGGTGTTTTGAATTACTCCTCTTCCCCTTCAAATTTTTCTTTAGGTTCACGCAGTTGGTTTTTCGATCGTTGTTCCCCAGCTCTTTGCATCCGGTGCATTTCTCGTCAAGTTGACTCGAGCCTCTTCACCTTTGAGTTCAATCCTCAGTTGTTTTCTTTCCCACCCGCCCTCCCCTTTTTCTTCTCGGAACCGGAGTCCGTAATCGAGTATCCATCCTACTCGTGCGAAGTTTTTGCTCTCTTTCCTCAATGATTTCAACCGGTGTTTTTCTCTTCAAGATATTCGTCGATTTCCCCTTGCAAGATGATTTTG
>NC_057801.1:689294264-689296515 GCF_018294505.1 Triticum aestivum
CTTTTCTTCCCGGAGTCTGACTCTCTCTCGACCATCTATTTCATTTGTGTGGAACCTCTTCAGTCTTCTAGCAATTATTTCAACCGGTGAATTCTCGTCTCGTTCGTCATTCTTCATCCTTTTCTTTTTCCGGTGGACCCAATTCAAGTATTCGGTGTTGATTATATTCTTTTCCTCAGCTCAAGTGTTTTCCCTGCTCGTTTGCCTCTCGCCATTCAATCATTCCAGAGTTCGCAAGACATCTCAGAAGATTCGTCTGTGTTCCAATTAATTCGAGGTTGTCACCTCATTCAAATATTTCAATTGTTCCGGTGCATCATCTATCTTTTCAACAATCCTTTTCAACGGGGTTTTCTGTTAGTGGGCCCTAACCCACATGTCTTTTTCCAGGATCTTACCTGACTCTTCTAATTTCCTCAGAGTTATTCTAAATTCTTTTCAAGTGTGACGTAAGAATGAATTTCATCAGTCACATGCCTTCTCCAAGATCAATTCAAATCATTGTCATTGTTGCCTCAACATCTTCGCTTTTCATTCTCCCGGAGTACCTCAGTAATTTTGGTGTTGTTTCTAGTCGTCATTTGAAGACCGAAGAAGAGTTTTCATATCATCCTCTCGAATTATTTCAGTTTGGCAGATATTCTTTCTTACCCATCCGGAGTATGTCAGGAGTTGTTTTTTCCATTTCTTTTCACCGGAGGCCATCATTCCAGTTTTCGTTCTCTAATTATCTCGGTGCTTCGTTCAAGTGTTCGTTAATCATCCCGAGTTCTTCTCGTTCTCTTGTATCTAAATCCCCCTCAAACATATTGTTTCTTCCCAGTGATTCATCCTCTTTCGTTAGTCATTTCCAAATTCTTATGGTGGTTCATTCACATTCTTTTTCCTTGATTATCATATTAATTCATTCGTTCTTTCCAATCTTACCGGTGGTTCATGAAGACATTCTCAAGTTTGCGATATGTCACTTCTCAATCATTTTCAACAAGAATAAGTAATATGCAAAATCCATTGTTTGTCATCAATTTAATTTGATGAAGGATAAGCATACAATAAATCTTATTCTCATTTCATCCAAGCGAGTAATCCCTTCCTTCAGAGTTTGTTCGTGAGGAATAAATTCTAGTTCCAAGTGTTTTCATCTTTTCGTTTCCGGAGTTCAAATTTCCTCGGCCATCTCATCGGAACCTCCACCTAAGTCACCGCAAGCTTTAATCTTATTCTTTCATCCTTCATTATATTCTCATCATATTTTTGTCACCGGAGTTCTTCATGGTGGTTCTTCATGTTTTAATTCATTCTTTAAGAGTTCATCAAGTATCATTCCATCTGCTTAAGTTCGTGTTCTATTCTTTCCTGGTTCAACCGGAGTGCTGCCTAAATCCTTTCAGTCTTATTCGTTTCTTATCTCGTTCTAACCAGAGTGGTTTCATAGTCTATCTGATTCCGTGAGCTTTTGATTCTCGCCATTCTCGTCGTTCCTCTCTTCTTCTCGAGTGCTCTCGATTCTTTGCTTCTTCTCTTGAGTTCTTGTTTCACCTCTTCCCTTTTTCCTTCCGTCTCGGTCCTAAGATCTCAGGACGAGATCTCTTGTTAGTGGAGGAGTGTTGTAACGCCCCGGATCCGATGCGCCAGGTGTCCGCCAGTTATTCGCCGTCTTTGCCATGTCATTTGCTTGCGTGTTGCATTTTGCCATGTCATCATGTGCATTTCATTTTGCATACGGGTTCGTCTCATGCATCCGAGCCTTTTCCCCGTTGTCCGTTTTGCAATCCGGCACTCCTATGTCCTCCGGCGTTCCTCCTTTTGTCTCCTGTTGTGAGCGGGTGTTAAATGTTCTCGGAATGGACCGAGCCTTGCCAAGTGGCCTTGGTATAGCACTGGTAGACCGCCTGTCAAGTTTTGTGCCATTTGGAGGTTGTTTGGTACTCCAACGGGTAACCGGGTAACCGTAAAGCCCTCTTTTATGTGCAGCCCAACACCCCTTCCAAAGTGGCCCAAAACCCATCTAACTCTCCTCCATGCTCTCGGTCGTTCGATCACGATCGCGTGGCCGAAAACCGCTCCTCATTTGGACTCTCCTAGCTCCCTCTACCTATAAAACTAGACCTCCCCCGAAATTCGCAGTCTATTCCTCCTCAAACCCTAGCCTAGCCTCTCCCCGCGCCGCCGGACGCGTCCGACTGGGGCTGGAGATGTCCGCCGCCGCCCTCTGACCAATCCCCGCCTGCCACGTGGCCTCTCCGCCGCC
>NC_057801.1:689296900-689314900 GCF_018294505.1 Triticum aestivum
GCGGTGCCGCGCCTCGCTGCGCTCCGCCTCCGGCCTCCCCCGTCGCCCCGTCGCCTCTCCGGCTCGCCGCCGGCCGGATCCGGCGAGATCCGGCCCGGGAGCTCCTCGCCGCCCTACCTCCTCCCCGCAGCGACCAACTCCAGCGAAGTTCCGACCATCCTCGGTTCCCGTGCAGATCTGGAGGTTGCCCCCGAAAATGCCCGTCCCTGTTATTTTGTCATAATCATGTCATGTTCGTCATGCCGTATCTCTGCATCCGTAGCTCCGTTTCGTGTGTGTAATATGTCGAATTGTTTGCCTCGAAGAGTACATCATTTCATTCCATTGCATCATATTCATTTGAGTTCATCTTGATGCCTGAATCTTTGTTGTAAGAGTGCTTCATAATGTTTTCTGTTGTCTGTTAACAGAACGAGCTCATTTGTCATTTTTGCCATGATTGATGTGTGCATCCTATGAGGTTGATGTCTTCATGTGTTTTGATCTATGCCATGTCTTCTTTACTGAGGTGCTTACCATGTATTTTTGTGATCAATGTGGTGACCAGCACAAGCATGCAAACTAGGCTTCGTGATATTGCTGATTTTAGTCCCTGTTCTGCTGTTATTTTGATGCCATGTAAACATGTTGCTACAGAGAGATCCATGCATATTTTGAAATACTTCAGTAAGGATGTTTTGAACATATGGTTATGCTCTATCCATTCATGCCCTTTTTTACAATTATGGAGTAGTCTAGCATGCCATTTTCGTGCTCTACCTTTTCTTTGAAACTTTTTCCTGGCAGATTGTTTACATGTTATTCAATTTTGCCAAGGTTGCTATAGTTGATCCTTGCATGCTATGAACTTTTTCTTGACTTGGTTTGTTTCACAAACATGTCTTCTTGATGATGCTATGCTTATCTTGTCATGCAATGACTTGTGGTGAGTGAATCAAGCTTGTTAAGTAGTGTACTTGATGTTGCTGTTTTGCTAGGCTGAATCTGTTATTTCGTGATGCTATGTAAATCTGCTTCTACAAATCATTCTATGCATAATCTGGAGATGATCACTAAACATGTTTTGTTCTACATGTCATGCTATATCTATACATGCCCCTGGTAGCATTTATAGCTTGTTGTAGCTTGTTCATATCTTGCTCCAAAGTTGCTTAATAATGTTGCTGTCAGCCTGTTAACATTAAGTTCAGTTGTTGCCATGTGTTTTGCTAGTGTTCCATTCACCCTATGGACTTGCTCTTGCCATGCTTAGCTTCACAAACATGCCTTCTTACTGTTGGTTTCCTTTCCATGCCATATATTGCTCTGTAGTGAGTTGCACAAGCTCACCAACATGCCTTCATAATTCTGTTCCTGCCATGTTTGAATCTGTATTATAACTTGCCATGTTTGCATGGGTGCCATCATATTTTCTGATCCATTTTGGCTTATGGTCAGTAAGGGACTTTTGATCTATGCATTTAGTAGATTCATGCCATGCCTTTGTTTGCCATGATCAGTTCCTGTAACATATTGTTTGATAGCTCTAAACATTGCAACCTGATGTTATTTTCTGCAAAGTCTGAACTGTTATTATTTGCAATCTTACCATGTGTGTTTGAGCATGTTCTAGTGATTTCTGGAGTTAGCTTAGTGTTCATGTTTTGTTATGCTTTACCTGTACATCATGCCCATGCCGTTTGTTTTCTAGTTAATGTGTTGTAGCATGTTGTTTTGGTGCTTGCAATATGCCTAGTTGCTGTTTTGGACAGATTGTTGCTATAACTTGTATAGAGTGTGTGTGTTGCATCGTTGCTCCGTTTTGAGTGTGCTCTATATGAAACTTGATTAGAATTGCATGTAGTTTCATATTATCATGTTGCATCCTTGTTTTGGTGTGTTTGCTTGATGTTTGAATGCATTTTGCATCAATGCCATGTTTAACTTGTTTTGCTCATATCTTCTAGGCCGTAGCCCCGAACTAAATGAACTTTATGTGTAACTTGACTAGAATCTCGTGTAGATCATCTTTGTGCATCTTAACTTGCTGTTTAACAACTTGAACATAAAGTTTATTCAGATCTGGACCAACTTCAAAATATGCATATGAGGACTTACCGGAATTGTTATATGTCGTTCCCGGCCTCATTTAAACTTGTCTTGATATGTTGTTCTTGTTTGCATCATCTCTTGCCTTGAGTAGTTTCATGTAGCCTTGTCATGCATCATGCTTGTTGTGCATCATGCCTTGTTCATGAGTGGTGTGTTTACTATGTTGTGTGTTTCTTCTCGATAGTTCCTGTTTCCTTGCGTTCGTGAGGATTCGTTCGTCTACGCTTGGTTCGTCTTCGTGGCTTCATATTCTTCATGGACTCATTCTTCTTCCTTGCGGGATTTCAGGCAAGATGACCGCTACCCTGGATCTCACTACTATCATTGCTATGCTAGTTGCTTCGTTCTATCGCTATGTTGCTTTACCTATTACCTGTTTATCAAGCCATCCCAAATTGCCATGAACCTCTAACCTTTGACACCTTTCCTATGCAAACCATTGTTTGGCTATGTTACCGCTTTGCTCAGCCCTCTTATAGCGTTGCTAGTTGCAGGTGAAGTTGAAGATTTCTCCATGGTGGACAGGATTTTTGGTTGGGATATCACAATATCTCTTATATTATTAATGCATCTATATACTTGGTAAAGGGTGGAAGACTCGGCCTTATGCCTGGTGTTTTGTTCCACTCTTGCCGCCCTAGTTTCCGTCATACCGGTGTTATGTTCCCGGATTTTGCGTTCCTTACGCGGTCGGGTGATTTATGGGACCCCCTTGATAGTTCGCTTTGAATAAAACTCCTCCAGCAAGGCCCAACATTGGTTTTACCATTTGCCTCACCTAGCCCCTTTTTTCCCTTGGGAGTCGCGCTCTCGAGGGTCATCTTTATTTTACCCCCCTCCCCCCGGGCCAGTGCTTGTCTAAGTGTTGGTCCAAACCGAGCGATGTCCGGCGCCCCCTGGGCAATCAGGGTCTATGCCAACCCGACGTCTTGCTCATCCGGTGTGCCCTGAGAACGAGATATGTGCAGCTCCTATCGGGATTTGTCGGCACAGCGGGAGGCTTTGCTGGTCTTGTTTTACCATTGTCGAAATGTCTTGTAAACCGGGATTCCGAGTCTGATCGGGTCTTCCTGGGAGAAGGTATATCCTTCGTTGATCGCGAGAGCTTGTCATGGGCTAAGTTGGGACACCCTTGCAGGGTATAATCTTTCAAAAGCCGTGCTTGCGGTTATAGGCAGATGGGATTTTTTTAATGTCCGGTTGTAGATAACTTGACACCAGATCTAAATTAAAACGCATCAACCGTGTGTGTAGCCGTGATGGTCTCTTTTCGGCAGAGTCCGGGAAGTGAACACGGTTTTTGGGTTATGTTTGGCGTAAGTAGGAGTTCAGGATCACTTCTTGATCATTACTAGTTGACGACCGTTCCTTTGCTTCTCTTCTCGCTCTTATTTGCGTATGTTAGCCACCATATATGCTTAGTCGCTGCTGCAGCCTCACCACTTTACCCCTTCCTTTCCCTTTAAGCTTTGCTAGTCTTGATACCCATGGTAATGGGATTGCTGAGTCCTCGTGGCTCACAGATTACTACAACAACAGTTGCAGGTACAGGTTTCGCGATGATCTTGACGCGAGAGCGATGTTTGCTTGTCTTGGAGTTCTTCTTCTGCTTCTTCTTCGATCTGGGGATAGGTTCCAGGTCGGCAGTCTGGGCTAGCAGGGTGGATGTCGTTTGAGTTTCTGTTTGTGTTTCATCCGTAGTCGGATGTTGCTCTCATGTATTGTGATGTTGTATTTGTGTGGCATTGTATGCCTTATGTATGTATCCCCATCTATTATGTAATGTTGATGTAATGATATCCACCTTGCAAAAGCGCTTCAATATGCGGGTCTATCCTTGGTGGGACCTTCGAGTTCCTTTTGGATAGAGTCGCATATTGGGCGTGACACTACACCACTTCCTCGTCGGCCCTTTGCCCTTCCGATCGCTGGCACAGCTGTAGGAGTCTGCGGTAGGAGGTGAGTCCACGTCGGAGCCGTCGGACCCGTCGTAGGAGGACGAATCGGAGATGATGGTGTAGCCTTGCAAGTGCTGGACGGTGCGGTCTTGCTTGCGCTTGAGCTTGGCCACCCTCGCCGCCTCCTGCACGGATTGCTCAATGTCGAGCCTGAGCTGCTTGGCGTTGATCCTCCGGAGCTGTCGGACCTTCGTCTCCGCCTCAGTAAGTGATCGACGACACACCCACTCATGCAGACAGTCCTCATCGTTGGGCATCAGCATCACGTGGTGGCGGCAAGCAGACCACGCAGCCGCGTCGGACCCGCCCTCCATCTCCCTTGCCATCTGCCTCTCACGGTGGGCGGCACGTGCCTCCGACTCCGGAGTCCACATCCGCGGTGTCGGCAGAGTGGGAACTAGAACCCACCGCTGCCCACGCGGAGCAGCGACTGGGGGTGGAGGAGGTCGTCGAGCGGGAGGAGCAGACCATGCAGGCCTCGCAGATCCGCGTGCAGGGCGGGAAGGGCAGGCGTCGGCGCTGCGGCAACAGGCGACAGGTGGCGCCGCACCTGACCCGAAGTTGTCGCCTATATCTACCCATGAGCGCTCGAGTGCAATACGGAGTGCTAGCTCCTCCTCGTCTCCGGAGCTACCGTCGGAGTGGCAGCTGGTGCTGGACATGCTCGCCTGCGCTAGGGATTGGACGTAAAGGGGAAATGGGAGCGTCGGGGAGCGGAGGGGAGTGGAGTGAGCTGGGGTTTCTTCCGGACAAGGGATTTTGTGGGGTCAGGGTGGGCCAGCGGTGGGCTAGGCTGACGTGGCGAACGCATCCGGGTGTGCTCGGGTTGCCTCATATCCGCCCTACATTCGGGACGGATATGAGGGGTGCTGGTCAACCCGGCCATTTGAGGCCCGTTTAAGAGCTCTGGTTGGGTCGGTGTTCTGTGACCTGTCGGCCTGCTCGGGTGTTTGAGACGGATATAGGGCGCCCGGCTGTAGATGCTCTTAGCTTGTATGTTTCGCGGCAGTAGCCACCAGCATTGTTAATGGTTGCTTAAATGTACTCTCTCGGTTCGTAAATATAAGTCTTTTTAGATATTCCATTATGGACTACATACGGAGCAAAATGAGTGAATCTACACTCTAAAATATGTCTATATACATTCATATGTAGTTTGTAGTGGAATCTCTAAAAAAACTTACATTTAGGAACGGAGGGAGTAGAATTTATTTTGATAGAGAAGCCCCCATAAATGCAGAATTTAAACTACATGCATTATGTTGTACTCCCTCTATAAAAAATATAAGAGCATTTAGATCACTAAAGTAGTGATGTAAACGCTTTTATATTTCTTTACGGAGGGAGTATTTACCAATTTTGCTAGCTAAACTTAGACTTAGCCAGACAATACGATGTATGAATGCCTTAGCATCCACACTACAAGCTAATCTGGTCTTCTTTTTTTGGTAATCAATACAAAAAGTTATCTTCTGTGCTATAAACTATAAAGAGAACTTGACCGTAGCTTATGTGCAGTTGTGCTTTACAATATGAAGGGGTATGTATTCTGAAGTTGCACAGGTTTGGTTGATATCATTCACTACTTTCTGATTTATGCGGGTTTTCTTCTAGAAATGTACATTGAAGCACTTCATAGTAGAGGGGTGCAGTATTTGATTTTCAAAGTTCTTCATACAAATGCAAGCATTGCAACAATTAATGATTAAACAACTCCACTGCCTATTACTATTAGACATCCATGCATCTTGAGTGGAAAGGAATCAATCGGTTTACTAAAAAACATGAAAGCAACAAGAAGTTAAAAAATACTTGAACCAGGTTTGCTAAAGCAAGATTTGAGAAAGGCGTTGCCAAATGAATAATTAGAGAATGTAGCACCAACAAGGAAATTTAAGTGTTCACTGGAATTCATATGAAGAGACAACCATTAATTTAGGCTATTGGTTTCAAGTGTTTAGCCTCGCAGATTTTGGTAGCCATAAAATTTGGTCATGGAAAAAAATTCAGTAATAGTTATAGCTACTTCCAAAAAAATAGTCTTACAGACTGCAAGCAAACAAACAAGAAAATCATATTTTCCACCTAAAAAATAAAAGCATAATCAAATACACTATGGTACAGTGGATCATAAGCAATAATAGAATAACCTTCGTGATCAACTTGTTGTAAGTAGTCTTTGCCTTAATCATCGGTGTCATTGTCAGATTTTTTTTTCAACAATTAATTCAATGTACACTGTGTCGCAGTTAACATCTTTGCAATCCAGGAGCACTAATGGAAACTGATTACCATTATAAGAATAGCTCACATTTTATCTGTATACCAATATGGTATAAAAAACATGCCATAAAATGATTTTTAAAAAGCACCTTATAGTTTCCTGGAAACAAATATATCATGAGTGGAACTTATAGGTTACAATCATCTATCCTGCAAAATGAAGAAAGAGGTTACAATCAGTTCATAAACCATGTATGTGCTCAAGCAAGTTATGCTACAGAACTTGCAAAAAGTATGACTATGTATATGTAAACGCAGGAAAATATTGGAAGTAATAATGTAATACTCTCTCCGTCCGAAAAAAGTTTGTCCCTTAAATGGATGTATCTAGCACCAACTTGGTGCTAGATACATCCATTTGAGGGACAATCTTGGGACAAGCTTTTTCGCACAGAGGGAGTATATGATTAACAAAATTATGAGGCACTATATGCAAGCGATTCTTTAATTTGGTCATATATATATCATCCAATATACTTTGACTAAAAACAAGCCAGCGCAATTCATCAACTTAAAATGTCATAATATGTAATTTCATGTTTCAAACAAACATGTAAAGATAATTGTACCCATTAGCAAGGCTCCAGCAACTGGATCAAATGAAAAAAAAATACACATGTTTAGAAGGCTCATCATCCTTCGAAGGTATTGGCAATTGCATCATGTTCTACTCGCTCCTGATATATGATTGCTCTGTATGCATTTAGGAAAAATAGTGCTCAAGCGCCCATCAATTACCTGTTCTTGGCTTCCTGGCGCCAAACGACAAACTATCAGAACGTGAAAACACCACACCGAACATGGGGCAGGTCCTCGTCGTCCCCCTCCCTGTCCGACAATGATGCAACTAACCTAATGGAACTAACCAAAACAATGTCAGCCAACACCCAGCCTTCTCTTCAAGTCTATAAGATTCCTGATTGGATGCATAGCCTAAAATTTGTTGTAATATATTTGTGAGCTACGGCCGAAAGCATATCTAGCTAGCTTCTTCGTGCACGCTAGTCTCCCAAAAATCAATCAACATGCCTGCTTCCAAGCACTTGTGTGTGCATATTGCTATGGCTGAAAGCACTTCGGGCGTTACTTTTTTTTGCGAGGGCACTTCGGGCGTTACTACAGGAACTAAATCTGTTTGGATAGACAAACAAACTCTAAAATCAGTGAAGAGACTTGAGGTTAACATTTCACTTATTGTGATTAACTGTAAAAATCAGATAGATTGATATGCACAGCAAACTGCAATCGAATTACCCAAATAAATCAATAAGCGTAAAAGGATGTGGACAGATCGATTGATCAGATTTACATATTCTGTTAGGATGTGGCCAAACTGATCCATCACAAAATTCACACATAACAAATTGAAACAATCATTAGCCAGCAAGAATCAATGAAACACTTTTGAAACAGAAGAATAGTGGTAGACTAATAGGAACACACACAGTCAATTTTTGAAACAGTTCCTAGATTTCAGAAACTAAAGTTTATCAGTTCAGTTCGTTACCTGTAACCCTATTTAGGTAGATCAGCACTGTGTGGACCCACATGGCAGCCCAACCAACCAATCACCCAGCCGGCCGGCCAGGAGGATAAACACCGTCAGTCTCCTTTCGTTTCGCTGCGGACTTCACACATCGACAAGTCCGGCACAGTCGCGCGACCGGATCGGATCCTCTGCGCTGCTTACGTCACCGGCTCCAGTGCGGCTCACGTCGCGAGTGGACACGTGTCCTCTCTGCGAAGCCGTGTGTCCCTGCAGCCCGTCGCGCACCGTCTTCCCTGGAGCGACCGTCTCACCCGATCCTCCCGCTAACCTTCTCCCGCCTCGCTGGGTGCACCGGCTCCTCGGTCCACGGGTCGCTGGAACGCGGGTCCGCGCTGCCTACTGTAAAAATGTTTCACCAGCTTTCCCTCCTAAACGTCTCCAGCATCAGCTCCAGCTGCAGTATCGAGAAGAAGAACGGCTGCTGCAGCTCCGGAGCGAGCGAGCGGCGACCGTTTCTCCGGAGACGAAGAGCTCGAGCTCGAGCTCCTGTCCCTCCTTCCCGGCAGTAGGTACGTATGTGCGCGCCTCTGAGCTAGGGATTTTGAGGAGGATTATGCTCTGGGAGCTGCGAATTCCGCTTGCCCGATTTCTTGGCCGCCTGCCCTACGAGCTCACTGTAGGCCGAGTAGGAGGAATCCATGGGGTGCAGAGAAGAAGAGCTAGCTAGACGAGATCCCCGTGCTCCTAGGATTTCTGGTTCTTGCTTTGCTTGCTTGCTTGATTCTGATTACCAGTTTGCTAGGTCAGCGCTCGAGGATTTTGGGGGTCTGGCTTTCCCCCATTCTCTCTGCCTGACCTGCCTCCAATTTTGTCAGTTCTCTGCCAGGGGAACGGCTTGTTCCTGTGATTCTGGTAGCCCTTGGCCGCGCCTGTGAATCTGGGGCTTTGCTCGTCTGCATTTCTGTTGCCAGAATTCTAGCTGTGTGGTGCAGTGTAGGGAGAACAGAGAGCCCCGGCAGCAGAGCACTGAAGTTGAGGGACAGTCAGGAGAGCAAATGATGTTCTCTAAAAAAAATGGTAACCTATGGCTACACTGAGCAAATCCACATGTTTTTATCACAGGGGGAAAGCAGAAAATGGACGCAGCGGGTACCTCCAAGAGAGGCCGTCGTCCTCCTAGCAAGGTGGGTTCTAGGATTCTTTGTTCTTTCTAATGGCTAATACTGAGTTGGACACGATTAATATTTTACTGATAGGTGTTTTCTTGTTGTTAAATTCATTAAATAGCCACAGAAGCTCAAGTTCAAGCCGAAAGTGCCGTCGCGCAAGCCAAAAAAGCCACCTGCACAAAAGTACCACTTCTCTTCTCCTTGATTTGAGCTGCTACTGCTAGTAATAATATCTCTCAAAATTTCTTCACCTGGTATGTTACAGTTTACTACATTACCAAGCACATTCTCTAATCTTTCAGGCCACAATTAGAAGAGACAAAAACAATTGATGAAGAGTTAATGAAGACACTGAGGGTGAGTGATTAGTCATATATTATGTAGTGGTATTGGGGTCGGATAGTACTATATAGTGGTTGTTTACTCAGGACGCAATTGTTCCTTTCTGTCTGGGGCTGACTGTCTGTTTCGCTTTTTTCTTTTTATCAGACAGGACGAGGAGATGCAAAAACTTTGCGAGTTATAAAAGGTTGGTCAATCAAATCAGCGAAGTACACATAAAATGAGCTTTTAATCAGCAATCTTTCTTAAACATGGCAAAGCCTTGCTATAACACTATTTGTATTCGCTCTGCAGATGAGCAATCGGCACAGAATCCTGACTCGAAGACGCTCTCTTCTGCAGCCGGAGTTAGCTTCCAAGCGGCGCAGTCAGGAAAGCAGAAGCAACCAAAAAATTCTCAGGTTTCAACCTTGCTCTGTTAGAAAATACTCCCTCCGTCCCAAAATAACTGTCTTAAGCTTAGTACAACTTTGTACTAGAGCTAGTACAAAGTTGAGACACTTATTTTGGGATGGAGGGAGTAGTATACAGCTCCCTTGTCATGAGAGGCACATGACTTATGTTTGTACTTTGGTCTGTACTTGCCTTGGCAAAAGAAGGCACTTCAAATCCCTAGGGCCTTCCCTGCCAATCCAGGTGAATTTGAGACTTCGGTTCATTCGTTCCAAACGCTTGACCAAAACATTCCACTAGGAATAATCATGGGAATGTTCATTTGTTGACAGAAAGGTTCTACGGTGATGAAGATGACAAGGACGAGGACGAAGATGATGATAATGTTGTTCGAGAAGATGATAATGATGTTGAGTTACCGGAGTCTCTCCCAAGCTCAACCGAATGTGAATCTTCCATCCATCCAGCGAAAGAGCTCAATCTGCTCGTAGTCTTCTCTGAACCCTACACCAATTACCTTGATACTGTCAGGCACGTATATAACTCGTTCACAAATTTGGAATGACAGGAACACGACGACAAGACAAGGATGTTCTTGTTTCAGTTGCCGAAATCTCTTCCTCTGCTCAGAACACCATCCACTATAGTTCATAGGAATGGAAGGGCCATTGTCAAGGAGGTGAAAGAAGGGTACAACCTGAATGATCTGCCAGAGGGGTACATGGGCAAGATGCTGGTGTACAAGAGCGGCAAGGTCAAGATGAAGCTTGGAGATGCCGTGTTCGATGTTAGCTCATGCCTTTGGCGATATGTTCTCTTCACGATCTAGCACGATATCGATATGTGTGGTGTTTACTGTTTAGGTTCTTCCGTCGCAGGTGAGCCCGGGCACGGAATGCGGGATGCAGCAGCACGCAGTAGCGGTGAACACTAGAAGGAAACATTGCTGCCAGCTTGGGGAGATCGAGAGGCAGCATGTCGTGGTGACCCCGGATGTCAACTCCCTGCTGAATGACAATAGGGACTAGTTGCAACACGCGAACCGATCAATTCTAGTAATAGCTTGGCAAATATGGTGTGCATATATGCTAGAATAACGTATGCGTTTTAACTGCATGATGATAAATGTAAATTTGTAGCTGTAGCCTGTAGCTGTTGGTAGCACTCGTGTCGCAGCAGTAGTCTAGAAATGCTGCTTGCAGCTGATGAGTGTTGTATCTTGAGTACCCTGCTGATGAGTGTTGTATCTTGAGTACCCTTGTTTCTTACTAGCAGGCAGAAGGTATGGCGGCACGCCGCGCCCGTGTTTAAACACGTTGTTGTTTGAGTTATATCGAGGTTTTTCTTAACACCAATGAATTCTATTAATGCTAGAGGAAAACGATAGCTCCAATAATTTCTTTGTTCTCAAAGCCTCCTATTTAGAGGAATTAGCTACTTGAACGACCTTTGATGTTTTGTCTTTGATCTTGTTTATTTATATAGCAAAAACGAAATAGTTACCATATGGTGGTACAAACAATATTGGTAGTTTTTTTCTAGGAAAAAATATACTACAGCTGCAAAGCTAACCTTGCATACTGTACGACAGCGGCAACATCAGCTATCCTCCTCTCACAAGCAAACACAAAAAGGTCACGACCGTGGACAACCATGTCAGATCACGATGGGCACGGCCACCATGGAGAAGAACCAAAACGGCCAGAGCACGTGAGGCCGAGTCTCCCGTCGGTGCAGGAGTAGCTAGAACCCCAACAGCGACGGACTGAGGTAGGGGCCAGATCGGAGAGAGCATTGTGCCTCTGCCACTAGATCAATGCCGAGCGGAGGAGGGAGCGCCCATAAAATTGCAAAGGAAGTTGTTATAGCATGTAAAGAATGGAATTTCAACCAGACAAGTCACAGACAGCCTGAACAAAAATTGCAACGGTCTAGAATCTCAAGTCACCATAAACATGATTCTAAAAGCACAGCGCAGGGCAATCCAATGCAGATAACACAAAAATTCCAAGTCAAGATACTAAAATGGACAGTGTCCTTTGTATACTGTTAATTTGTGACATAACAACTTTGTCGCCTAAGACCTCGACTTTTTCTTCCGGGACTTGTTGGAGCCCTTCGGTGGTTCTGGAGCCTTGGCCGAGGTGGTGGGTTTCGAAGAGGTGGCACCGGCATTGGCAGCAGATCCATCATGCTTCTCTCTACTCACAGCACCCTGAGCACCTCTGACCTGAGCCCTCTTGTCCTTCCTCTTCGGACGGTAAGTCGACCTCTCCCTCTTGGGCAGCCATCTCTCAGGATCTGGGGGTGGCCCTGGGTTCGCTGGATCATATCCTTTCGGATATTTAGGCTTCCTCTTCCTCTTCTTAGCCTTTTGCTTCTTCACTTCCTCGGGAGCATCAACCTTCATGGCTTGCTCTACATGCCTTGCACCAGATGTCTTCTCCAGGCTCTTTACGTCAATTCCCTGAAGACCCGGCAACGGTTTCAGCTGCTTCTCATATTGCTCAGCTTTTGCAAGGTCAGTGCGTGCAGACGTTGCTACTAGCCCAGCCAACGCTTCGGTGCTTCCATAGCTCTTCACAAGTTCCTCGTACAGCTGACAGGCCTCTTCATCACGCCCATGGTTGAGCTTAAATGTTGCAGCCTCCCGCATGAACATATCCAACTTGTTATCTTCAGTCATGGCGTTTTTCCACCACTTGATAGCAGAATCAAGCACAGAAGCAGCACCGTTAGAGTCATTTAGACGCTCTTTTAGAGCTACCAGTGTAGCAACCGTAGCAGGCATGTGCTGGATGTCAGATATCTTTGATAGTGAATCAGCAGCAATCTGAAAATGGTTGGCATTGGCAGCAATCTGGGCAAGTGCAAGGAGGACTCCTTTAGAATTATCAGGATGCTTCTCAGCATACCGACTTAGAACTTCTTCAGCTTTCGGGACCTTCTTTTCTCTCACATGAACTGCAGCTTGAAGTAAAACAGGGAACACACTGTCTCGAAACATACCAAGCAGCCCACTTACCAACTCTTGTGCCTGAAATATACAACACACCCACTATATGTCAGTATGTCCAACGAAACAAAAAATAAATGCATAATAGGTCACTAGGCTAGGCTCAGAAATATAATGAAATTAGCCACAGTATAATGTCAAATGGCTGTATGTGTCCAAATACGCATGAATGAAAGTGGCATGCCATAAGATGAGAATTCATATTAAATGGTTTCATTATGTTACTCGATAACCTCTGTAAGCCAATCACGCGAATAGATGCAAACATGTGCAGTTACTAAGCAGAATGAAACATTGTAGAATATATACACTAATATAAAAATCTCAGTTGGTGATGATGGTGTGCCTGCCATCTATGATTTCGGACCGTCAGATTTCCATCTAACGCATGCAAAGGAAAGACGTGACACTTTTTCAGAAACACCCCCGCCACTTCGTCCAGATTTTCACAGAACTCCTTGACCTTTCCCTTCCCAACTCAAGCCGCCCACCTCCTCTAGGCCTACGACTTTGTATCCATCAACACCTAGAACCTTCCCCGTCGCCGGCCCCTAACACCGGCCACCTGCCCTGTGCACCGATGTCCCCTCCATCTAGCCGCCGCCCGCATCCCGGCGCTGGCCACAACGCTCCCGTTCTTCGGCGCCTGCACCCCTAGCTCCCCTATGCAAAGCCTACCTCCGTCATTCCGAGCAAGCCGCAGAACCTACAGACAAGATGCTCTATTTTTCTGCCTTCCCCATACGAGGGTGCCAAGCTCCCAGATCTGATGGAAATCGCCCCAATTCCAGGGTGAGCTCATTTGGCAGCTGCCTCGAGCTCGTCTACAGGCCGCCAGCGCCGTTGCACGCGAGGTGATCAACACCTAGCCTGGCCGCCGTGTATGGGGAATTGGGGATGCACAGCTCGTGGATCAGGTGTAGTGGGCCCCAATACAAGCATCAGCTCGTCGCACCGCTGCCCCTAGCTCGCCTACAGGCCACCGCCAATGCTCTGATTAGGTAGTCACTTATGTGGCCGGATTAACAACATGGTCGCCAACTTCCCTCCAGGTATTATCTTCATCCAGTTTAGTGTGTTTCTGCTGAGCTGAGATAGAACACTTCATTATTTCTCTCTAAATATGTGTGTATTAAGAAGCAACTACAGAGAGCAGCTTTATTCTCTGCATTATGGAGGCGTTTGTTTCAGAACTTTGTAACGTAATCAGTTCACAGCAGGTTTCAGCAGCACGTCATCTTGCTGGTTGAGGTCAGAATTCTCATCTGCGGTGGCAAGGCAGAGGCTGCGCTCGAGGATAGAGGCTGGGACGCCGAGGCCGAGGGAGGGGATGGCGAGGAGCTTGGAGACGAGGTGGTTGACGTGCTGGCTGGGGAGCTCGGGTCGGCGGCGTCAAAGGCCCTGATGTCACCGATGGGAATGGACGGTGGGCCTGGTCATACGGCTGATTGCGTTATTACAGTTCATTAGAGTAACCAAACAAATTCTGTTTTTTTTTCATTCCCCTTTACAGTAACTGTATAACTCGATTGTGTTTGCGTTTGTGTTAAGTTCCTTGAACCAAACACCTCCTATGTGTATACATGAGCAGCAATTACCAAAACAGTAGACGATGTGCAATTAGCAGTTTATTATGCCTTAAAAGACAACAAATTTGTGTTCCATGATACAAGTATTTGTTTGTGCTTCTTCCGTAGCAGACTTCTCAAGCCAACCTGATTGCATTTGTTTGTGTATGGAAGTGCCAGTTAGTGCCAATGTTCACTAATTATACAGTTCAAAATTAGGATTTCCACATGCTTTACTAGCAAGCTGGTAAGAAATATGATTTATTCAACTTATTGCACACAGAACTCTTGCTACATAAAGCTTATTTCGATGGTCATGGGCTGTGGATTGTGGTTACTACTCAGGTCATGGGTCGCGGAGTGTGACAAATTGAGTTATTTTTTTCTAAGTGTTTATTCAAACAATATTGTTAAAGTTCAAAAATAGACAAGTATTCTGTAGCGTGATGCAACATTTGGTATGATGGTAACAGAAAATTCAGGAGTATTTAGACTACGCATCTTCTAAATTTCAATCAAGGGCAATAAAGTCAAAATTCATAAGCCATTCCAAACATATAGCTAAAGTACTCCCAGTTTATTCTCGCCATGGCTTATCTAGAGCTTATGTAGGCAGTTGGCTTATGCACAAGACTAAGCTGTTCCAACGCACCCTAAGCATTCTAGGGTGATTGGGTGAATATTTTGATGCCCTTCGACACCTGGTCTGCTTTGTCAGATACCAAGGAATGGGTGTTGATGAAGAGTAAGAATGTCTCTACATCTCATCAACTCTTGCTTCATCTTTGTTAGGCAATGCCTACTTGTGCAATTGACTTCAATACCATGCATGCCATAATTTTGTGGTAAAATGTTTTGGGAACCCCAAAATTTACTAATGGTTACAATAGCGAAGAGCTGCTGAAGACAGACTGACTTGGAGTGGCATTATAATTGCCAGATGCGTGGATGGAAGGATTTTCTATTGTGGCATGCTCTATGCCCCCTCACTATAGGATAGAGCGAGGAATAATAAAGTACGAGAAGTCTTCCTGCAAGGTGAATATGGAGAAGAAATCGTTTGGCTCGGTACATTCTTTTATTTTTCTGTAGCAATGTATTTGCTCTTACTATAATTCTTTTAAGTAAATAATGCTCTACCTGGTTTTTTGTGATTCCGTTGTGTAGCACGTGCATCTTACTAGTCCTTACTAAAAGGTTAGTGAGGCCAATGATGTTGATTTAACCAATCAAGCAGACCTTTCCACTAGTTTTCAGTGAAAAAATTATTTCTCACTGGTTCCCCAACTACAATCAATGTGACTCATGCCACTATAGCTAAAATTCAACACAAGCTCACTGAAAGAAAATATAAATGTATCACAAGTACAGCAAATAAAAGTTCAGCAGTAGAATAGATGAAAACAAACATTAAATTTAATACAGAAATAGGTAAACAGGAAATGGATCAAATATGCAAACCTGATCAATTTTATTTGCATGGAGGAGCAAAAGAACACGAGCAGAGTACAGGGCCTCTTTTTGCCTTGAAGATAACTTGAATTCAAGGCTCTCGATCAGTTGCAACTGGTTCGGCGCTGTCGACTTCTCGACAAGCCGGTCAAGCTTCCTCAGGCCATCAGCAGCATCCTTTGTACCTTTTACTGAAATAAGGTTGGTTGTTGCCACGGCAAGTGATGAGGGGTCTCCTGATTTCTTGTTTATCATATTGGCATAGGTTTCCATGGCTTCCTGAGTCTGTCCTTGTAGCTGAAAATACAAACAGGAAAGTTAAGTACTTGTAGCTCAAAATACAGATAAGACATTAATACGATTCAATAAAGTTTGGAATAGAGAACTGAACCAGATTTAGGTACCTGCTGTACATAAGCAAGTTGAACAGACACAGGAGCTAATTCATATTCAATCTCATCTTCTGCATAATCTTCCACCATAAGCTCCTCTTTCCCGATTCTGCAAATAAAATAAGAAATTAAAGTATAGCTAACTGTAGGAGCTTAATAGACTGGCCAATGGCTGTTGCATAACGTTCCTAGTTGAGTGGCCTATCCATAAATAGAAACCTAAGATTATAGGAAAATGTGAAACAACTTGGAACTATGACCCATCTAATATTACCGGAGAATTGGTGTTCACTGGATTATCATTTCAACGAGCGAATAGTTCACCAGAAAAATTACCTTTTTGCCAAGTCCAGCTGCTCTTTAGCTTCTGAATACTTCTTATTTTCTATCAAGGTGCAAGCCGAATTATATGCAAGCTCGAAGCTCCTAGTATCTCTGAGTGCTCTAGTGGTAAGATCAACCTTTTGCGCCTTCATGGCTGCCTGTACTTCAGAAGCCCTTCCACCAGCAACTAGAGCAGCAATGATATTTATCTTTAGATCTATTGAGTCAACCTTGAACTTCTGGAGCTTCTCATAGCTACTCATGCAATCATTCATTCTTCCTAATCGGTAATAGATCTGGGATTCCAGCTGGAGAACGGCAGCTGTTTCTTCTTGACCATTCAATATATCCAGAGCTTCTTGCAGCTTGTTTTGCCTGTAGTAGCAGTATGCCTGAACATAGATAAAAGTAGTACTTAGCACATTTGCACATATTATTATTTTACAGCCAGTGAATATAATGTCCTCAGTCTTCGAAATGTATAGAACAATTCAAATAAGAAAAAAAGAATAGGAAAGTAAGGATCTCAATGTCAAAGATCAGCACTTCATTGAGAATAAAATACAATCTTAGTTCATCGACAATTCTACTTCTATCTACTCTAAAAAAATTGGTGATAGAACACTTTGCCAAACTAGCTATCAACTAGGCTGCATTCATTGGTGAATAAAACATCGCCACCTAATGCTTCACACAAAGTATGGTAGATCATAAAGCCATACGAGAAATCAAAAGAGGTGGCCATGTCAAGATTTGAAAAGTGGATGGCAATTATTATCAATTAAGGTGCCAAAGACCGTGTTTACCATAACAGTCTGACCTAAGAAATAGTTACAGCTGCTCAGTATCGGAACAGACAAAGAAAAGAGAATTGTATAAAGGCTCATGCAATGATGGACATTTTGTACTCATTGGAACCTCAAATTCTAAACTGAAGTTAAGAGAAGCATAATGGAAAAAATGCTTCAGCACACATATTTAGCTGGCACTGCCACGGGTTCTTGCCATACCCCAATCAACCGTTCACAAAACTTTCCCTTCCCTCCCCTGGAATAGTATGTATTGCAAGTGAACAAGTGCACGTGGATTTGATCAGCATAAGGTTGAACTAAATTTGACACTGGAAGCTTCAAAGGTGAATTGCTTCACAAACTTTCCGTTTACTCACCCAGATCGCCAGATTTTACCTTCGGGCATAAGCACAAACAGATCTGGCTACTACTAGTACTACTAGATCCTAAAACCGCAGCCTACTACTGATCCACGCAGTCCTGAAAACAAGTCCACACACACGGATCCAGTCCGCAACTACCACGGGAGAGAGAGGATCAGCTCGCGTCACCTTGTAGTAGCTGAGATCGATGGGGAGGCGCTCGGCGGCGCGGATGGCCGCGAGCGCCTTGTCCGTCGCGTCGGACTTGATGTGCGCCACCACCTTGCATCGCACCGCGTCCTCGTCGCCCGGCGACACCGCGAGAACTGCAGAATTACAGGCGTGTGTGTATCAGTGCTGGGGTAGGGCA